>NC_026005.2:21265386-21412886 GCF_000442705.2 Elaeis guineensis
AGCTTATCATTTGGTCGTGAACAGTTTTAAGGACTAATCGATAAATCCTCTCTTTATCGAACTTAAATAGTCCTAAGGACTTCATCATAACAATGGAGTTCATTAGAAGATGAAAGCTTATGATGAAGATGCCAAATATATTTTATTTATTAACAAATCAATTACAATACTTAGTTGCTCAACCGTCAACAGCTTGACGATTGGTTTTTTGGGACACATTTCCCAACAGTAATATCGAGCAACCTCTTGTTGATAAGCTGCCATTCGGATATGCACCTTTTTTTTGACCTCTTCAAGCAGATCCAGATTGGCCCAGTCTTTGTGAGTTGGTCTGCTCGTCAAAATTCTCTATCCTTACTGACGAAACCTCAGTTTCGACTGGTATCACTGCTTCCATCCCAGAGGTTAGACTGAAGGGAGTCTCTCCTGTGAGGACTCTTGGGGTCATCTGGTATGCTCATAGTACATGATAAAGTTTGTCGGCCCACAATCCTTTGACTTCATCTAACTTGATCTTCAGTCCTCATAAGATAGTACGATTTGTTACCTCGGCTTCACTGTTAGCTTGAGAATGGGCGACGAAGATAAAGTGATATGCTATCCCATGCTCTTCGCAGAATTCTTTGAATTTGACCCCTGTGAAGTGACGTCCATTGTCAGTAATCAGCACTTGAGATAGATCAAACCGACAGATAATTGACTTTCAGATGAAGTCTATCATTCTAGCTTCTATGATGCGGGCAAGTGGTTCGGCCTTTACTGATATGGTGAAGTATTCCACGACAATGAGCAGAAACTTATGCTGACCCGGCACCTGTGAAAAAGGATCAAAGATATCTATTCTCTATTGTGCAAATGGCCAAGGAGCGTTGATAGGAGTGATTAGCATGGCAGACAGTCATTGTATGTTAGAGTTTCTCTGGCACCTATCACACCATCATATATAATCTTCGAAATCCTTTCGCATGGTCGGCCAGTAGTAGCCCTACCTGAGAAGCTTATAAGCTAGTACCCTCTTGCTGACATGATTTTTGCAGATCTCTTCATGTACTTCTCAGATAGCGTAGTCGGCTTCGGATGGTCGCAGACATTTCAGGAGGGGCAGTGAATGAGACATCTTGTACAACTTTTCCTCATGAAGGAGATATCTGGTCGACTGATATCTAATTTTTCGAGCTTCTTTTTGATCTGCAGATAGGATCCCATCTTTGAGATAGCGGACTAATGGATCGATCTAGGAGGCCTCATCAATTTGCAGTATGGTTATTGGCTCTTCAATACTTGGTTGGCTCATTACTTTGAAGAATATTTTTTTTGACAGCTCGAATGATGCCAATGTCGTTAGTTTGGATAACAAGTCTGCCCTAAAATTCTCTAACCTAGGCACTCGTTGAATCTTGAACTTGCAAAAAGTAGATGCCAGGTCTTTAATTTTTTGAAAATATTTTATCATGTTTTCTCTTCAAGCTTCATAACTGCCTTGAATGTGTCCGACAACCAACTGAAAATCACTACAATCTCTCAAGTCTTGTATCCCTAGTTTTCTGGCTATTCAAAGCCCAATAGTTAAGGCTTCATATTCAACCTCATTGTTCGTGGTTGGAAACTCAAAGCACAAGACAGACTCGATCACTATTCCTTTCGGACTGGAAAGAATCAAACCTGCTCCAGATCTTGAGGAGTCGGATGAGTCGTCTACATGTATCACCCAAGAGTTGTCATCAATCTCCGACGGACCCTCATCGACTGGGATTTGCGGCTCCAACTCTTCCTCCTCAGCCGACTCATCTGGGATAATACATTCGGCCACAAATCAGCTAAGATTTGTGCCTTGATGGATGGTCGAGATCGATATTAAATGTCAAATTTTGAGAGCTCGATCGCTCACTTCGTAATCCGCCCAGATGTGTCCGACCAATGAAAGATGCTCTTTATTGGTTGATCAATCAAGAGGATAATGGTTTGAGCCTAAAAGTAGGGTCGAAACTTTCTAGCCATGATGAAGGGTGCGTAGGTCAGCTTTTCTAACTTCAAATATCTGATCTTTACATCTCTCAGTATTCGGTTGATGTAGTAGACTGACTTCTGTATCTTGTTCCACTCTTGGATCAGTACTGTGCTCATAGCAACAAACGAAACTACAAGGTATAAATATAACTCATCATTTGGGTTAAGCTTATCGAGCAGTGGAGCAGAACTAAGGTAGTCCTTGAGGTCGGTGAATACTCTAGCACTCCTCAGTCCACTGAAAGTTCTTCGACTGCTTCAGAACTTGGAAGAACGACAAGCATCATTCTACCGACCTTAAGACAAACCGATTCAGAGCAGCAACTTTTTTCGTAAGGCATTGTACTTCTTTGATTGTTCTTAGAGGAATCATCTCCTGTATGGACTTTATCTTCTCCAGATTGCCCTCAATTCTTCGACTGGAGACTATAAAGCCTAAAAACTTTTCAGAGGTCATTCTGAAAGCATATTTGGCTAGATTCAGTTTCATCCTGTACTTCCATAGAGTGACGAAGGCTTCTTCGAGGTCATCAATATGGGTTCTCTTAGACTTGCTCTTGATGGGCATGTTATCCATATATACCTCCATATTTCATCCGATCTAGTCTTTGAAGACTTTGTTCACGAGGTACTAATAAGTTGCACCTGCATATTTCAAACCAAAAGACATCATCCTGTAACAAAAAAGACCTCAATCAGTAATAAAGGAGGTTTTGTCCTCATTTTTAGATGCCATCCAGATTTGATTATGTCAGAAAAAGCATCCATGAAGGATAAGAGTTCGTGACCCGACGTGGCGGCAACCATCTGATCAATCCTTAGTAGAGGATAGCTGTCTTTTAAACAAGTCTTGTTTAAGTCGGTGAAGTCGATGCAGATCCATCATTTGCCGTTCATCTTTTTCACCATGACCACATTAGCTATCCATTCTGGGTAGGTTGTCTTCTTAATGAAACTCATCTGAAGCAGCTTGTCTACCTCTTCAGTTATTACCTTCTGTTATTTCAGGGCGAAACTCCTCTTCTTTTACTTGAAAGGGTGGTACTTTGGGCTCATGTTCAGTTGGTGCATGATCATTGAAGGATCAATTTCGGGCATATCTATCGGCATCCAAGTGAAGATGTTTGAATTTACCTACAAAAGGGAGGTTAGTTGGTTTTTCATTACCTGATCCAGGTTTGTTCCGATCTGGACTGTATGCTCTGGGTTTCCATCCACTAGTGGAACTGAGATAAGATCCTCGATAGGCTCTCTTCGCTCCTTTGTCAACTCGTCACGAGTATCCAGCCCCTCGATTGAATATGACTCGATGGGGCGACCTCCTTGAAGAGCGATGCTGTAGCAATATCATGCCAGATCCTGATCTCCACGGACTTTTTCAAATCCACTAGCTATCGAAAACTTCATCTTCAGGTGGTATGTTGATACGACAACTCGAAGCGCATTCAAAACTGGCCGACCGAGAATGGCGTTCTAAGCCGAAGGTGCTCGGACGACTAAGAAGTCTACTTATGCAGTGGACTGAGTAGGGGATCGATCGGTCTTTATGGACAAAGTGATGACCCCCTCAACAGGGATGGTGTCCCCAGTGAATTCAATGAATGGAGAGTCCATTCTTCCCAATCGATTGGTAGATATCCCCATCTTTGAAAAAGCATCATAAAATAATACATCGGTAGAGCTTCTATTATCTATTACGATGTGGTGTATATCATAATTTGCGACATTTAAAGTTACGACGATCGCGTCATGCAGGAACTGAACTCCTCGAGCATTCTCCTTAGTGAAAGTTATCAGCTTTTCAGTCCTCTACCTCTTCGATACCTTTTCATCCCTGCTGAGCCCTCTAACTCTATGCCCAGTGATGATGGCATTGATCATGCTAGCCGAGGGTTGGTCTTCCTGTGGTGCTGCCTATCATAGCTGCTCATCCAATCGAGGAGACCTCCACCATCTTTCTCATTGCTCTTGCTGCTCTTGCCTTCGCAGGATGAAGGGATCAAGACGATTGTGCCTGATGAAGTCTTCAATTTCGTCCTGAAGTTGGATACACTCCTTTGTATCGTGGCTATGGTCATGATAGTACATGTAGTACTTATTATGATCCTTCTAATGTGGGAGTGTTCGAAGCTTCCTCGCTTCTAGAAGTTGCTCCCTTATTTGCATCAACACCTGAGTCCTGGGTGTGTTCAGTGGAGTGTAGTTGGTGTACCCCCTCGATGATGAAGGTTGTCGATCCCTTCTACGAAGACTTCAGAGTCGATGGTTTTGAGAAGCACCCCCATTTTTCTACTTTTGAAATGGGAACTGGGAGCACTGGCAGGCTCTCTCCTCTCATCTTGGGGAAAACTCCTTATTCTACCCTGCCGCAGCAGAACTGGCAGGGGCCTCTTCGGCAAAGACCTCCTCCATATGGGCATATTTCTCCGCACGGATAAGCATATCAGGATAATTCTGAGGAAAAGCCTTCACTAACGACTTTTTAAGATCATTCTTCAAAAGTCCACCCGTCATTGTGGACATCGCGACCAACTGATCTAGGTCGCAAACCTCCAGGGTTGTCGTATTAAAATAACTGACAAAAATACGGATCGACTCTCCCTCCTTTTGCTTGATAGTGTGAAGATAGTCGGATCGTTTTTGCTATCGTCGGTTATTAATGAAATAACCGATAAAAGACTGGCACAACTCTTCAAAAGAGTGAATTGAAGCTGACTTCAAGCTCGAATACCATTGCCGAGCCACCTCCTTAAGAATAGTAGAGAATGCCCGACAGAGGATGCCATCAGTCGCTTCATGAAGGAGCATCACCATGTTGAAAGTCTTCAGATAATCGATGGGGTCAGCAATTCCATCGTAGGCCTCAAACTGGGGCATCTTAAAGTGTGAGGGAGTGGCTCTTGCATTATCTTTGGGGTGAATGGCGGTTCGCTGCTAAACCCATCATAAGGCTATGCTGGGGAGGTGTTGCAGATAGCATCCATCCGCTCATCGATCGCTCGAAATCGCCTCTTAATGGTAAGATCTCATGCGGTGTATGCTTCAGAATGTTGGGGAGATTGGAGGCCAAGGGTTGAGTCATACCCTGATAGCGGACTGGGAGATCACCGTCTTGCTGGTTCCTGGGTCTTGAGGCGGCTCTGATGGATTTGCCTCCTCTCTGGACTCTGTGGAGGCCCCCATGGCCATTCTGGTTATAGTGGTGGCTATAGAGCCAGATCCGATGGGGGTGCCACTGTAGGAGCTACTGGTGGCACTGCTGCAGAAGGTGTAGGAGTAGCCTGATCAGGCTACGGCACCACCGATGGAGGCACAAGGATGGTTTGGACCACTTGGATGGCGGCCGTCAAAGTCTGGACCTACTGAAAGAGCATGTTGAACTGGTCCGCTGTGACCAACGCTGACTGGGTTGGCGGAGGAGTCTCCATCGTCGATGGCTACACCTAGTTGTTGGCTTGGCTCTCCACTTGGCAGGAGGTGGAGGCGTTAGTGAGACGAGACGAGACTCGCTTTGATGGCATGGTGTTTGCTTTCGATCTGTACTCCTCCAAAAATGGATCAAAATATCCTTTTTCTAGCATCAATCTATTGGTGCGAGAAATCGCCCGATGTTAGGGCACTGGAATTGATGACAAGGTGGGCCTCTTAGATGCGTGACCTGCAAAAAAGTCCAAATCGAAGGTGGCTCCAGCGAGGACCCTTCGACACTCAAGTCAAAATCTCATTCCACAGAAGGAGGAGCGTGAGTGGTAGAGTTGTTGCATACCTTTTTCAGAGGTCCTCTTTTGATCTCCATTATGGCAGAGAGTTGGAGTTTCAGTTGGTAAGTTGGTTGGTACGATCCCGCACGATTAGGACACGATTTGTGAGGTATGAGATTGTCGCTCAATATTTTCAAGATGTGATGATTGCGGTTGTCTTATCGGTCCAGCGACAACTGTTATCTGGCAGGTGCCGTGTTTTGAATAGAGTTGCTAACCTGGATGCTGTTGGGACGAGGACTAGTCGGCGACGAATAAGGATCAGTCACCTTATGCCATCGTCAAGATCTGCTCCGTAATGTATGAGTGATCAGCCAACGAAAAGCCATCGGTGATAATGTATAGAGGTCGTCAAGTCGCTGTTGATGAGCAATGCTCTAGTCAGATGGCCTCGAAGGACTAATCAGCGAAAGTAGTTGTCGACTTTGAATTGTCAAAGAAGGTGATGGTTGATCTTGGATCGTTGGAGACCTCTGTTGATGGGCCTGCTGGACATAGTTATTTTGGGCTCTGAGCTTTTTCGTAAATTTGGTTGGTACGAAATTTTTCCCAATAAGTATCGTAGCAAAAGAAGCCACTAATGCTTATAATAATGATAATAAAAATATTTAAAGATTTAAGCTTTATCTATTTTCTTTTTCTTAAATTCTTTGATTTTTTTTTTTTTTAAGAAAATAGGGAAGCTTACCGTCCACTTAGCCTCCCCCAGGTGTAAACGAGATCTAAATCCAAATTATTGGATATATGTCACATTCCAATGTCTTTCACAGCTTAGCAAGCTAGCATCCATTATAATAATATAAAATCATGGAGAAGGTTTTTCTTGGCTTGTAATTTTTTTTTTTTGAAGCTTTATAACATGGATCTTGCCAATTTCAGATTAAGCTTAACCTTAGGCACTGGGAATTAATTTACAGCTAAGAAAATAGTGTATAAATAACTTTTACCACGATACAAATTTTCATGTAAATGCTACAAAAATTATTGACATTAGACACAACTTGTTTTCAGGAAAATTTTCATGTAAATTTTTATAAAAATTATTTTCACGTAAATTTTCATGAAAATAATGCATTTACATCTAACTTAATTGTCAGGAACCGATAGGGGACTTTATGGTAATAGCTATCACTGCCAACTTTGCCTGAGTTTCTAATAGAATAACTTACAAGTATTTAAATATTCAATAATATACTTTAAATGAAGTTGGGAGGATCCGCCAACTTTATATAAATCTTAAACTTGGATAACCCTTGTTAATTTAGGTTTCAAGAAGATAATTATAAATAATTTTTACCTCAATATTTTCCATGTACTAAGTTGGGGACTTCTAATTAATTCAGGATAAAATCTTTAGATAATTTTCACATTGACATTTCTCATTCCGGTAGCCAATCGAAGGGTTTCTCTTTCATTTCTTATTTTGAGGGGAAAAGAAGAAGAAGAAGAGATTGCAATTTGGTCTCCCATGGTCCAATCTCCCATTTGGACTCGTAGAATGTATCTCTAAGAAGGTGACCTCCACTGTGCCACTCCATCTACATGCCATGTTACTCCACCACCACATCCCACTCGTCTTGCTCCCCTTCCATCTACCTAATAGAACACTGTAGCTTTATCCTTGCTAAATCCTCTCATTCAATTTAAAATCCAGCTCCCTTCGCTCCTTTCTTTGCATTGTGACAAGTGCCACTAGGATTACTAATGATGTATTCCCCATCTTTGAATTTTAGTTCTAGAAATGGTTACTATGCAGTAATGATCACTGCTTGTTTTTTATTTTCTAGCGATAACATTTCCCTTTTCTTTGGTATAAGATAATATTTCCCTTTGGAAAGTGGCAGTTGAGGTGTGGAATTTCATGGACATTTGTGATGCTTTTTGTCCTCCTCTGGGGAGATTGAAGCCTATATTGCAACTACCTCATTTTTGTGGATGCTTCAATTTTAGGGTGGTCTCTTTTTTTTTTTTCATTAATAATCAAGATTTATATAGAGTTAGATGTACTGAAATTGGAGTTGATTGAGCCACGTAGATAGGCAAGATGAGTAGAGGATCTAGTGATAATGCAGTGCTCATATCATATCGCAAACTCAAGTATTTGACCATTTGTGTCATGAATGTTCAATAATTGAGCTTCAACTTTTCTTACAATAATAATGTTCAAGAGATAGATCTCTTCAATAGGGTTGTAACAATTATGACTACTTATCCTATAGATGGAATGCGAAGCTGGCCTTCAATGCCTTGGAAGAAGAAGCTCGGTCATGCTTAATCCCTGCTAAATATTCAAATTAAATCCAATATTTCCAATAGTTGACAATGACTTATCCGAATTTTGTCTACCAATCTTAGTTGATCTCAGATTATCATACAGCATATTAACTAGTTTCATTGCTTGACTTCATCTAGTGGGGTTTGTAACTTGAAATTTATTTCAAAACTAGGAGCTTGATACTATGTGCAATACCCTAACCCAATCAAAACAGCCACATGAATCTTAAAGCGATAGAAAATTTTTTAAAAAAAATCAAGAGAAGACTCCCTCTCCGGAATGACTCCTAAATGAAGTCGGAAACTCACCTTCGAAGAGGAGTTGAACTCCTCCCCTCCGACCCTATTTAAAGGGAAGAGTGTTTCTCTCTCTTTTCCATCAAAAATCAAGGGCCAAGCCGGCAAAATTGCTGAAGTTTGTTCTCGAAAATCATAATTGTGCCTGCTGAAAATTGAGCTGGAGAATCTGTCAGCACCCAAGATAAGCCCCGACTCTCCATCTTCTTTTTCTTCCCCTTCTTCCCATAATGTTAGACAACACTACTGGCCGTCGATTTTGTCGAAAGATCAAAAAAAAAATCTCTGGTTTTTTCCTTTATTTATGTTCCTTTTTCATTTTTTTGGTGCCTGTGATCATCACCAATGGTCGATCTGGATTCGTTGGGTTGCAGCATCACAAACTCAGCTACTATCGGCCATAATCATTCCGGTCATGGCCTCTGATTCAGGGAACAAATGGAGACCCAAAGATCCCCTATTTTGCCAAGAACCCATGGGAAGAAAAGAGGAAGAAGAAAAAAAAAAGAAAGGAAACGAAAAAAAAAAGAGAAGAGAGTTTCTCTCTCCTCTCTCTCTCTTTTCTCTGTTCACGTGCACCCCCACTATTTTCTCTCTCTAATTTTCTCTCTATTGGTTTTCGATGGTGTAGTGGAAGAATTTGTGTTTAAAAATTTTCATTCAAAACACCCCAGCGCATCGAAATCCTGATGCTTAGAACACCTTGATAATAGCAATCAAAGCATAAATATAAATAAGCAAGATAAGAAGAATACTTGTCGTGCTAATTTCAATTTTTACAAGATGCTTAAGTGTTCACCCTCCAACAGTGATCCACACAAAAATAGATCCAAGAGCAGCACTCCTTCTTGATCTTGCTTCAAGAGTTCTAGTCCCTGGAACTCGATCAGCCTCTAATTGATCAGACCCTCCTCCAGACTTGAGTCTGGATCTCTCAAAACCTCCTTCTGGCTTCTAGATCTTCTTTCTAAAACCCTCCTTAACTCTTATCTTAAAACTATAAGGCTTGTCTTAAAATAAGAAAGTCTTTGTCTTAAAACCCTAAAGTCCTAGGAGGAATAGAAGACCTATTGGCTGAATGCATTGGAATGCCTTGGCCTTATCTGCCGCTCCCTTTAAATAGGATGAGAGGGGGCACTAGATGAAGCAACACATCCCTCATATACACCCCAAAGGAAATAGAGTGTCAGATTTTTAAGAAGCTTTAGGCAAAAGGACTCTTAGAGCATCGCAATGCTATGCAAAAATCTCCCCGCGTGTGCGCCAAATGAAGGGATGCTTAGGCATCCTTTCTCCAATCAGATGCAATCTGATTTTGTCATGCAGCATCTTCATTTGAATTTGAATTCAAATGGGCTGGAGATAAGATCCTGGGATGCTACCTTCTGCCCAAAGTAGAAGGAGTCTTCACGCACCCCTTTGCATCAAGTCTTTTCTCATCATGCATGCGCCAAAAGAATTGTAAGATAGTTCAATGGCTATTCAACCAATCCAAGCCGATTCAGACATCAAGAGTAGTGCTAAAGGAGATGGAGGGAAGATAGGGATGCCACATGGATCTTAATCCTATGTGAGAAGGACTCTTTTCCTTATCGACACACCAAGGTGTGTGCCCAACAATTCTTCATGCCATCTAGAGTTCCAATCCAATTGGACTCTAGCAAATGACACCTTAGAGGCTATGTGGTGCCATGCAATGGCTGCCATACTCTGATCCAAATCCAAATTATCCCATGACTCAATTTGGCTTGATCAAGAAGTAAGATTTGATTCGAATTCGAATTCAATTCAAGGAGCTAGGGTTTCTGCATGTGTTAGCATGCTTATCGAAAATTTGATTAGATCCAAAATTTCAATCAATCATATCAAATAGGTCCTTAGCTAATTCTCTAATATATGTGATCTATTGGATTTCACATCTAGCTAGTAGCAAATCTGAATGCAAGTTGACATAATTTGATTAGATTTCTTCTAATCGATTAAGGTATAAACTGTACTAACCCAAGTTTAGCAATTAGAATCCTTTATAATTGGAGATCGAATTAAACTCTTCAATTTGATCAAACCTATAAGTCAAGAATAATATCTAGCAATGTATCATAACTACTTAAAAGATATGAAATTTGATAGAAATACCAAATATACCTTTCAGTGGTAAATTACCGTGCAATCAATCCTTCGATCATCCAATATTTCGAATATGTTCATGAGTATAGAATCATATCAAACTCAAACATATATTCTTATTGATTCTTCATCAATCATGATGACTCTAATGAAGCATTAGAAATTTTTTCTAATCTTCATTCTACTTTGGCCAAAGACTTTTTGAGTCATTAAGAGATGAGAATGCACAAGATGATATCTCTTCTTATTAAAAGTGATCGATTCCTTGTTGACTGACTCACAATCTCCATACACACTCCACTATATCCAGAATATCTCGTACATGTCTTAATACCATGCCTAGGTATGAACCAAAATATGGATTCGTATGTATAAGATTTCATGATGGTTTCAGAACTAAGGATCACTTGCACAACTCCTACTGAGAGAACCATCTTTTGATATGTAAGTAAAGTTTCATAAGATGTTCTCTGTTGGTGAGTCAATTTATTGAACTTATTCTTTAATAAGCATCCACATCTTTATATTAGTGTCTCACACAAGTGGCCTATGAAATCAGCCATCCTCTCCATCGAGCATACATAGGATGTGCTAGTCTATCCGAAATATTTAGGATTAAGATTTTAAGATTTTAGATTTCATAGACATTAATTTTTCATAGTCTTAAAATCATTATTCTAATCTATAAGGTTCATTATAATCTTAAATACAATAAGATGCAGTTAAAATGATGAATCAATATCTTATTTCATTAACAAATGAATAATGTCATTATATGAATTAGAAGTTTATAAAAAAAAATCTCATCACATCACTCATGCGATTGACTTATAGCACACTCTTCTTTCACTCTCTCTATTTTCTCTCTTTATGAATTTTCTCTTTAGAATGGTTTCTCTCTCTAAGATTAGTCCAATGAAGGACTTCCTTCCAATGATTATTAATCTCATCTTGGCAAAGAAGATCCTGATTCGTGATCGTCAGATACCATGTCAACACCCACTTTGATATATCAGACTCGAATACTATTAGATTTGATTTATTTGATTTCTATAGAGCCAATTATATCTTAAATCTGATCTTGATTAAATAAAGTTATTTGATTGAATTGACTTTTGATCGTCAAGCACTATGTTGGCCTCCATCTTGACTCTTCAGGACACTACTGATTTGATCATCTTTGATCTTTATTGATCTACTTATATCCTAATATGATCCTTAATAGGATGAACTAAGATGACTGATTGACTAGACTGTAGGATGCGACTATCGTTTATCATGTCTTTCTCGATTATTTGTATCCTTTCTGATTATTGGATTTAATTATATATATGGATATGATTGTTTCGACAAGAAGATGTCTAGTACTGTGATGCGATCTATGAATTGAAGCTTTTGAAAAAGAATTTATGAAATTATATGAATTTGTTAGAATGCATGTGAGATAAGTAATACAACTTTTTTCTATATTTATCAATAAATTATTAAATATTTTTAATATTAAAATATATATGATTTATGAATCTGATGCATGATATTTTGAATTGTCAGATATGCTCTTTTCTGAAATATTAAATAATTTATGATCAAAAATATTGAATTTGTTATGGATTGTTTGATTGATTTTAATACTGCATGATTTACGAACTTTTTGAATTAGAATATAAAAAAAGATTTTGATTTGAGATAGATTTAGACCCATAGCTTGATTATGTATCGAATCTCATCAGTGGGGTAGTTAAACATCGATACTCTAATACCCTACTAGTGGGGGTTGTATGTTGATATTTTAAAATCTTACCAGTAGGATAGTTAAATGCTGGTACTCTGATATCCTATCAGTGTATACTAGTACTTTGATATCATGCCAGTGGGATAGTTAAACATCGGTATAGTGATTCTCTATCAGTGGGGGTTATGCATTGTATCTTATTAGTTCATGACGGTCGAGATGAATCGGATGTTTTGAAAAAAAATTAATTTATGAATAAAAATAAATTTTGGAAAGACCAAATCTGCATGGATCTTATTTAATTAGTATTGTATATTTTAAAGTAATGTACCTCGCATGCGTATTTTCAGTATCTTATTATTGCTAAATCTGTCTAGCTAAAGTATACATTGCTTACTGGACTATTTAGCTCATTACTTTATATTTTACTATTTTTATAGATTCAGAAGACTAACTTGACTCGGGTTCCGATATAAGAGAGCGAATTAGAAGTAGAATTTGATAACTTTATTTAAATTAGTATTTATTGATATTGATGAAAAATTATGGAATAATATTTTGTAAGACATTTGATTTAGTTGAACATTAATTATTTGAATTTTATTCCATTATTGCTTGATGATATCATCATGAGATGCCTTGCATGCTTATAGAGAGAATTCTCTATGAGTATATGGCAGTTGCCATGCCTCCTAAACTCGTGATCTCGGATGGGAGCGTGATACTACATGCATAAGCCCATCTCTTAGTATAGATATTATAAGGATTGTACCTACTTGAAGGGTCTGTCTGGATGATTGGGCCAAAATCCCATAAAAATAGTAGGTTTGCACTCATGCAATCGTATCTAAATGAGAGGTCTAGTCCAACCTATCTTTATATGTATTCAGAAAACCATTACAATGGGCGGGATTCCATAAAAAGAAAAAAGAGACCTCAACAGATCGTATTCTTCCTATGGGATTCAGACCGGCCCACTGTAATATTTCTTCTGGATATTAATAAAGACAGCCCTAATTCAACTTCATTTAGGTGTTGTAAAAACTCAAACACACTATTCTTATGGGATTTCAGGCCCATCCATCGAAACATATCCTAAAATGCAATTATGCATCAGATGCACCGTATTTCTGTGATTATTATACTGCCCTTTTATTTTATTCGTCTCTTATCTACATGCATTTCTTCCATTGATATCTTCTTTATTTCCACACACAGATGTCGAAGGAGGAATCGCATATGCCCTCACGTGCCGGACAGGTGCAGAAGATTTAGTATGAGTAAAGTGGCGGTCTCCTCTTATTCCGCTCGTATTCGAATCGTGCGAGGCACAGCAAATCTCGATGTCGGTCGCCACTTCTTCTTCCGCTCGAAAACTATCCCAAATCGTAAAATGACATCACATTGCGTTTCTATATTTCATCGCGATTTCCCATCTTTTTCTCGAGTTTTTTAAGAATTTCCAACTTTTTTCTCGCAGCTGATCTCTTCGGCGATTCAGAGATGCCGCCTCTCCGGGAACCTCTGCAGATTGTCGATTTCTCTCAAATGCTTCCACGATTCCAACCCTCCCTGCGTTCAAATCTCGAGTAAGAAGGATAGAGAAAAAAAAAAAGAAAATGTAGAAAGATTCTGTATTATAGTGCTATGATTTTTAATTAGGTTTTTTCAATGACTTATAAGCTTCCTATTTATACTTTATTGAGATCGTTAACACCACGGAGCACTAACACACACACACACACATATATATTTATATTTATATATCTGTGTGTGTGTGTGTGTCATCAGTAAGAATTAACTATTTTACCCTTTTTTTTATTTGAGATTTGCTTGTATAAACTGTACATTTAAAAAATGATATCCAGATTCTTTTTTCAGAATCTGAGGAGACACAATCATGGTAAACCCCTGTACAGGTTAATTTTGTTAGCATGGCATGATGATTGATTTAGTGCAAGCATTATTTGTTCAAATTTTAGTAATACAATTGCCCAAACCTTCTGTGAAGTAACTGAAGTAATGTGGACAGTTTCTGACACGGGTGTTGGAAGCAGCTTGGTAGAGTTTCAGGACTTGGACTTCCAGTCGCTTTCCCTTTCTACTGATAACTGGGGTAATGTTTAATGTTATTTTTATGAATTAATTTTTATAATAAATATTGTAAATTTTGCTATTATTGTGTGAATAATGATGTTGCAAGTGAACATGGAAAAGAGGTGTTAATTTTTTTTGGAAAAGCCTCAATGTGATGCATAATTATTGAAGCACTCCTAGCTAAGATCCTCGATATACTTATTTGGGAAAATGTTTTGCTTGAGTAGTTGATCTTTGTTTGCTATGAAAATATGCTATAAAATCTCTTGATTGGCTTCTCATGTGAGAATATGCTTCATTCATGGCATTGTTCAAAGCATGGGTCAAATGATTTGCTGGTGGATAGGTGTTATTGAGGAGTAGAGAGCAAGGTTGAATTTTGACTCAGGTAAGCTGAAGAGCGGAGAAAAACATTGAGCCTAATTTATAGTAAAACAAACACAAAGCATACTAATTGCAATTAAAATGCAAATGGAAAAAAAATGATATGCTGCAAACAAAACATGGCGGTTTTATACTCTGTTGTGATATAAAGGAGAAGCGTTGCATGTCAGAGGCTGCAGATTTGCATCCACCAACTTTTGAGGGATTTGGAGTCTATGGGCCTTACCTTGTAAAACTAAGTTGTGATATTTATTTTTGGGCACAGCATCACAAGTTCTTTATTTTCTTTTATCTTTCTTCTTAGTCTTGTGGCTGATTAACTCTATCACCGAACAGTTCCTCCCCCCCCGTTATCAGCTTATTTCTTTTCCTGAAAACTGGCTTGGTCTCAAGGTTGGTGTGTACCAGTCCTTGTTAGAGATGGAAATTCCTGAGTTATTGCTGTATCTTATTAATCACAAAAAACTAGTTCACAGTATTACATATACAGATTGCAGCGTCTTAGAATAAAATTCTTTCTTTTTTTTTTTTTATGTGGGTTCGAATTATATTCTGCATATTCAAATATTGTTAATGTTAAATACTATTCCACTTGACAAGTTGCAAACTAGGTTTCCAAATAATTCACCTTCTTACTGTTAAAACAGTTATATAACTATATGTACATGCAAGGGCATATTTGAAGGTATACATAAAAACCCTTATCATAGAAACAGATCAACTCATATTTGTTGCAAAGAACAAGACATCACAATTCAGCATTGTGCTTATCATTTTACTGTCCCCTATTCTTCTTATCCTTGCTTTCTATACTGTTATTATTGGTATCCATTTATGCACCTGTCCACTGTTTTCATATTGCAGATGGGGTGCTTTCCATTACAACTACTGGTAAGTTTGTTTCTTCACCAGGTTTGTTTGCCAGAACTCTTCCAATACAAATATTTTAATTTGAATTAACTTGTCTATGTTAATGCTTTCATTTTGTTATCACGATGTATAACCATTTTAATAAAAAATAATTCTTCTATATACAAAACATGTCCAATAGACTTTGTAGTTTTACTCTTAGATATTCAATGAACAAAACCATTTGATCCTTTCATATCTTTTCTGTTTAATAAGGTCTCTGTTAAATTGGAATTTATTGAACTGATAGCTGCATATATTTTGGGCCACATGGTGTGGTGTAGGTTCCACTGTGCATATTAGAGTTTCAAGTGCTTCCCTGAGTCATGCATCACTTACTGTGCCAGATCAGTACAGACATCCAACATAGGTCGGCACAACTCCTATTTATTTTTAAAACATTTTGGTTAAAAGGGATATTAAGTGCTTTTTTAACCCTTTTTTATTTAGTCATGGTGCAGCACACACATGCTGTGCTGCCAGTGGCCCGCATACCCAAGTACCAGTACTTATATTCTTGACATATATGATGAATAAGGTTTTCATTGCTGCATGCCAGTGCCGAGAGGGCCTACCACTTTGGCAGATCAAAAAGAAGCCACAGAAGTCATAGGCTTATGTATTTTCACTTCTTTATGATTTCCCATCCCCCTTTGTGATGCATGCTCTGTCTTCAGTCATATGCAAGTAAGGCGCATCTTTTTCTTTCACCCATAGTTTACTGTTGCCTCATGATCAGGTAATATATTGTCAAGCATTTTGCCATTCATCCTGGGGAGTGCATTTGGCTGTCCTTCTGCATAAACATTGATTGTTTAAAGCTCATACATTAGACGTTCTTGAATTATAATTCACAACACATGTAGAAAATTGTGGAGTTTGTGATGATAATTAGCCTTAAGTACTTGTGCAGTAGATGGATCCAATGCTGCACTTCTATCAGTTGTCCGTGACGTTAATGAGATGATTCTCTAATTGTCAGGATGGTACTCACATGTCTTTTAAGCGTATGTTATTGACTTTGCTGTTATTGCCATCTTATAGTTGTATATGGTAATAGATGCTGTCGGTTAAATGGTTGCTGACATTTATTACTTTCCTTGGTATACATATCAACTTATGTGCAAAATATGCTCCATTATGCCATCTATTATTTTGACAAGAATATATTGCAAACATACACAAAAATTGATGCATATGGTTAATTCCAAATTTGTCCCAGGCATTCGTGATAAAGATATCCATCATTACTATTTGAATCTTAAAGAGGCAATTTCTTCCAGAACAAGGTTGAAAAATTTACCTTCCAAACGTAAAACTATGGGGACATTCAGGCAAGCAAGCTACTGGATTCCCTTTGTCTATTTATCCGTTGTTGTAACTGTTAGTACATTGATATCGACACTTCAGGAAATTTAGTTAACTTTTTTACATTATCACTCCATTTTAGTGGGACTGAAATATGTCTTTCCACCATGGAGGAAGAGAATGTTAATGACTTCATAGCATGGATGGTTCGCTTCATCCGAAAGGTCTGTCTTATAACTTGTATGGTAGTTTTGAATCTTTGATACAACCATGAAGTAAGAGGGAAAAAAGACAAAGCTAATTTTCTCATGGGAAGATCTTTGCACTATATTGTAAAAGAGGAACCATCAGGACTGTAAGATGCTTCTCCAAGAGAGGTTAAAAGGAAGTCATAACTATCAAAACTACTCATATCCACACACAAAGAATATTCCTGTATAATTAACATGAGGAATAAGGTTGAACCAATGTTATTTTGGAAAAGGTCCATGTTATTATTCTCCAAAAGGGAGATTCATTAGATAACAATGGTTCTCTTCAGGGGAGTTCCAAAAATCAGGTCCAATGCGCATTGGAATCGGGATTTTTCCTGTTTTAGTGGTTATCCATAAAAAGATCTGATGGGTCCTCTTGACTTTGATATCTTGGTGCTGGCAATCTGTGATGTTGCAACTTAGGCAAGACAAGTTGTCAGCACACTTGATGCAAATTCAATAATTCAAGCATTTAAAATCCACTCCATGTTCTTCATTTTTGTTCCATCATTTATATTCTTGTTTCCTTTGTCTTTTTGCAGATACTTGTATTGAAAACTCCAGTAAGTTTCCTTTGCTTTACTTGTTATGTTGTTCTTGTTATAAAAGAACCATTTATGGTTTTCGAGGTGTTAATTGCTGTGATTTCCAGTTGTATTTTGGTGAAGGCTTCCTTGATGCTAACCGTTTAGTTTTTCTTACCAAAAATCTTAGTGGGTCTTGCTGACATTGCAATCTTTATGTTGGTTTTTCATATTATTTAATTTTCTCATGATAATGTTACATGATTGCCGAGCTCAAGGGATAGATACAAACTTCACACTTGGAACAACCATTTCCAATGGTCCATTTTGATAATTTAATTTTTTTCAGTGCATTTTTTTAATATATGTTCATGCCTGTTTCTTTCTTTAGTTTATTAGGAATTTCTTAAGTGTAGCCCTTGATGTGATCTCATCGAAAACTAGATTAAGTAGTACTAAGATTTGGGCAGTTGTGATGCCTATCAACTAATCAGCACTGATGTCAACTGGCATTGACTATGTAAGCCCTACGACTACGAGTCAATATAGCTTTTGATACTGCTTGTTCTGGCTTTCGTTATTGTATCAATCTGCATATTATCTCATGAAAATATGCTGCTGTGGAAGTTATATCAATATTTTCTGGCAGATATACATTATCCTTTTTGAAATTGATCTCAGTCAGTGAAGTTTTTGCTCAAAATAGGTAAATGGAACATAAATCCATTTTGTTACTCAGTAAATTAACTTTGCTGCATATTATACATTATTGGTTTGTGATTTTAAGGTAAAATAATAAAATTTATAATGGATAAAAAGTCTAATTTTGAATTTGTGAATAGAGTATTAGTGAATCTTAGCACATTGAGCAGCACATACTACTTCCGGTTCTAATTTTGTAGTTTATGTCCTTCAAGACAGAAACTGCATGATATTAGAATCATAGCCTGGAAAACATTGTACATTCTATTAGGCTTTTGCTTGAAATTCATGCGATACATTCTGTAAGGCTTTTGCTTGAAATTGGTGCTAGAGCTGGGATGCATTTCTTTTTAGCCGGTATGCCTATTTCTGTCATGCTTCTTAGTTCTTGAGTTCATTTACATGCAAATTAATTGAAAAGGAAATTGTTTCATACAATTCTTTTCTTTTTTTTTTCTTTCTAAAGAAAGGTAGATGAATAATGCTAGATACAAAGGGGTATGGATAATGAAATTAGTCCCTGTTTTAATGTACATGACATAAACCATAGTCTCTGATACTGATATTTATAGTGCTGGTTGAAT
This sequence comes from Elaeis guineensis, assembly GCF_000442705.2. Taxonomy (NCBI): domain Eukaryota; kingdom Viridiplantae; phylum Streptophyta; class Magnoliopsida; order Arecales; family Arecaceae; genus Elaeis; species Elaeis guineensis. The sequence continues at coordinate 21,284,347 of NC_026005.2, forward strand.
CTAGTATTAGCTCTATGGAAAGACTTTGGGGTAAATCTGACTTGCTGAGTGGTTGCAACATGTTATTTCATGTGGCATTCTCCCTGTAAATGTTTTGCTTCAATTTTTTAAAAAATATTTATGTATATGTAAGATCCTATGTTAAAAATTTCTCATAAAAGGAGCAACAAAATGCAGAAAGGTTCAATAATATTTTTTTAGAACCATACGTTCAACTTCCAATCTAACATCTTTGTTAGACACTAAAAGTTGGATAATGAAACATTTTTCTGAATATCCATTCTATGTGGAGCTGTATAGAGAATTTGAGATCATTTATGGATGCTTGCTCATCTTATAATATCCTTTTTCTTTTTCTTTCCTTCTGTTGTTTTGGTCTTGTAAAATTTTGGGAGTTTATTTTCTCCCCTCTTTTGACATTTGTGCTGTAGCAGTTAGCATGTTTCCATTTTAATGGAAATTCTTGATATCTCTTTCCATATTGGGATCTCTTGATGTGGTTTTGCTGGAGGGGACAATTTGAGCATGTGTACATAAATGGACTTGGATACTGTATTAGATTTGTTCTCAAACACAGATGAGTTTTTCTTAGCATTTTCCTATTTGCTTTTAGTGAAGGATTCTCAAACATGGCTTGTGGATTTTATATATATTTTATTTTATTTTCTTTTATTTTGTTTACAAACACTAACAACAATTTTGTCTGATTCATTAATCTCATAATTGTTTTGGTTCCTTGAAGTTGTATGCTGCCTATGTCTGTTAGTGTTTCTCGTAGATTGGTGCTAAATTTTATGGATCATTCTGACTTCTGCCCAACTTTTCTTTTCTTCTGTATATTTATGCCAGTATTGGAAACTGAATCTGTTGATTAAATAATTTCCCTACGCTATCTCAGAATATAACAATGGATCTCCTAGTTGAGCATGTTGACAACTTTGGGTCACGATGTGATCATATTCTCCAAGCGATTGATGATTTTGACCTAACTTTGACAATGCCAACTATCAAGTGCCTTGTGTCTGGCCTTGAAGATCATGTTCTCAAGCATGGAAATGTTGTACATAAGCAGTGTCACTCTTGCTTCGCCAATAGGTAAGTTTGCAAAATTGCATTGCAGTTGCATATACTGCATGACTGGTTAATGATTTTGTGATCTGAGCTTCATATGACTCCATTTTGGTCTGAATGTAGTTGCTTTGTATTCATACATTGCCTGTGGACTCAGACCTCTCCCTTTTTCATATCAAATCATCTTTGTAGTGCCTATTTAATAATTTTTCATATTTCCAGAGCCCATAATTGACATCACCTACCTTTTAGTTTAACTTTTGGAAACTTTTAGATGCAACTCATCTGGTGGAGTATCCATAGTTGGATTGCATCATTAACCATCTTTTGTCAAAGCAGTTTTACATGTTTTGTCTCTCTCCCTCTCAACAAGAAAGAAGGTTCATGTTCAGTCTTTTATGAACAAAGCCTAAGGAAGATATATATATATATATATATATATATATATATATATTAATCTGGAAGAGAAGAAGTTTAAACTCAACTAGGTTTTATGTTTCCCTTTGTAGCAAAGGCAAGATGCTCTGATTGTGAATCCTTACATTGGTGACACTTTATACCACGTCAAATACTGAACATCATAAACGACCTCATCAACTGTATGATGGCATCCTATAATACATGCAGATTGCCACCTGGAAAGAAAAATCATTTCACATTATCCACCAACTGTATTCTCCATTATCTGTAGTTGATAAATATGGTGTCCTCCTTTCTCTTTGCAGAGATCATTTATATGTTGGAAGTGGACTAGCAAGCAACACTGACAATATCAGAGGTGCCGGACAGGTGGTGGAAGCAGTGATTGTAATTGCACCTGTTTCTTCACAACCCTGTTGTTGGAGCATGAACTGTTTAACGTCACAGGTTTTCTTCTTAGGAGAGCTCCTTTAGCTGCTTTTTAAGCTCTTTTTTTTGTCTTATATGCAGATAAAACTCAAAGTTAGTGCCCTTGTAGTATCTCATAACCAGTTAATTTTCATATTAGCTGTTTCAAAGGCTGTCTTTCAGGCAACCACTCTGATTGCTTTGTTCCGGGAGATAGATTTTGTAGGAACTAATTCATATACTTTTATATTATACGTCATTCAACATTCTGTATGTGTGAATTTCTGTTCCTTCTTTTTCTTCTCCTTGATGCTCTGTAATATTGAAAGTGTTAGTTTTTTTTTTGTCACAGTAAGCATGCTACATTTTTATTACATGATAGTTCCTCTTTATAGTGGACACTATGGGACTGAGACCTAACTCTGAAGTTCATCCCATAGAAAGCCCCAGATATTAGTTAGTGAAGACCAGCTTTGTCATTTACAAGGATAAGGATTGTGTACATGGCAGGAAAAAACACATGTATATCAAGGCTATACGCATGGTTTCATAATTGTCCATCAAGATTAATTAGGCAATGCAATATTAATGAAGGAAATTTAGCAAAAGTTCCACATAAAACAGGTTAAATACTTTTCGTCCTTTTTTCAATTAGTTCACAACGTTTTGTTATATGCATGTTAGTTAAGGGATAAAGCACCCAAAACAGATTCATGGATCAGTAAAAGCGGCTGGCCTCAAGGTACTTGCCCTACCTAAGAAGTGAGAAAAGGAAAGCATCACATTATAATTGTTGATTAGCTGTTCTATCGAGCCTTCAGATATTAGCAAGTACATTAAGTTATCAGCCTTTCATAAAACATGTCGTGTTATTAAAGCTGGATTGCTACAATATTTCCCAAGCTTCAATAATTTTGGTGTAACAACCCTAATTAGTATAAGTAAACCAATAATCCATCTGAAAACTTTCCCATTCTCAAAAATCTCTCTCTTGGAATGCCTCTAGAATAATAAAAATATATCTCTTCTCCCAAAACACCCCTATAATGTTTTATGATTTTTATCAGTTGAAACATTCAATGGGCAAGATCAGGTCAACGAGAGGGCAAGAAGTTCTAGAATTCATGCGGAAAGAGAACTATTGTATTAGCTAAGAGATGTGCATGAGTTCAGTCCTTTCATGGGAGCACGTGAAGGATGGGAGCTCCCATGACCATCATGAGATAATGTCGGAGAGTTAGACAAGGACTGACAGAGAGGTCAATCGAATGGGTGTCCCATAATTCTTGGCTTCTTAAGGTGACCATTACTTGAACCTCTCCTAAGCTCATCAATCCATTGTATAACACACTAGATTTTTTTATAATTAAGTCAGATGGTTATCAGTGACCAAAGGATCTAAGATGCAGTAGAAATCAATTAAAAAATATGGATGGATTTCAGTAAATAATCAGAAATCAATGACCAAGCAACTCTAGAATCTATCCAAGTCCTGCTTCCTCACTGATAATAGTATGCTAACCGAATATTTTGTAATTTTAAAATACCTCCAACATTCCAAATAATCATAAAACAATTAATTTTAAATTGTTTTAACTTTTAAGTTATTTTTATTTGCGACATGTGAAGCACATGCATTATATGAGAAAAATGTAATGGCCATAAGCTAACAAAATCATAAAATAGAAACATCTAAAATAATTTATGATCTTTTTGTACCTTTTCAACACTCAATTGGAATATCCATGTATCTTTAAAAGGAAACTCGAGAGCCATGCATGATGCTCTGCTCGGGAGGGTCATTGTCTCCACTGCACATGCATCGCATGTGCCAAATGCTTGTTTTAATAAAAAGAAAACTTCCAATCATATAATTTAAGAAATAATTTCACATTTAATCCTTAAAAATTGTGCTTACTAAGATTACTATTTTAATAATTCTGAGAATTTCAGTTATTATGCAAATGAAATTGTTCTGATCAGGAAGAGTAGAATGGCATTGGTTCTTGATAATGGAGCATGTGCCAAATTGTCATTTCTACTTATAATAGGAATTAAATCTTGACCTTATCTAATTCTAAACTACTTAAATTTAGATACCTGATCATGGTTATGTGCTTATGTTGGCTGGTTTTCTCAAAAGGGGGAATTGACTATTGACAAAGTATAATCTTATTGTCTACGCATCTTATGCTTATATTTCAACTCACTAGAACTGTTATACTGCAAAGAAAAGTTCATTTCATGTACTTGGTCTAACAAAAAATGTTCTGTTAGGTCATGTATTTCCAAGACTTCACATCTTGCTCAATTTCACAGCCAGCTCTCCATGCATTGACAAGTATTGATTGGCAGAATTATGGATTAAGGTTAAGGGGCAATTTTGTAGATGGAGATGATATCACAGTGCTTGAATGGGAGGACAATCCATTTGCTCGCATGGATATTGCCCTCCACATTTACCACAAAATATATCCAACAACATAAAAAATTTGCATCATATGTCATAAATATCTCCAAACTGTGTGAGTTTGACATAACATATTAGGTTCATTCATGTCAGCAGATTTATCCTTAACATCTGGATTACTGTCACCCTAGTACCTTCACGACAAAGGATTCCAGCTGACAGAAAACTTGTCAAGAAAGCTGTAAAGATCGCACTGGATGACGTAAAGGCCAAGTATGGTGGAATTTTTCTAAGCACCCATGCTCTCAAGGTTATATCAAGCCCTCCCTTTATCTCCATTTTTAATGCTGTCAGGGATCATAGATAGTATTATCAGATATGCATCCTCTTTTTTCTTTTTTCCCCTCTTTTTTTGAAGTGAAGATACCATACAAGAACGTAAGGCATAATGAAAAGGGAGCTACTGAAAATTAACTACTACCGCCTCCAAATTTACTAGCAATTGGATTGAGAAGTTGATAGTGGTTTTAAAAGGCAAAAAATGCATACCTTTGCAAATATGCATAAGCAGGCATATCATTAGCATGCAACTTAAACCAAAAAAAAAAAGAATTAGACATGCCTGCAATTATTCAGAATCAAAAGATGCAGTCATTGTATTTAAAAGTATTATGTAGGGGTGTAAGTGGATTGGTGAAAATCTAAAATCCAAACCGAACTAGAGGATTGGATCGGATTTTTGGACTTTAGTTTTGGATTTAGAGTCAATTTTTAAAAACTTTGGACTTTGAACTTGGATTTGGATTTAATGTTATAAAATCCAAATCCAATCCGAAGTCCATACTATGGGTCCAAACCAAATCCAATCCATTCTTTTAGTTTGGACTTTTGGATTTTACACACACACACACACATATATATATATATAATATGTGTGTGTTTCAAGTTTAGTTTCTTTTTAATGCTATGGAACTTATTATATTTTGGCGATATAGTTTTTCTTGAAAATTTAAAATTTATGTTTTTGATATGATGCTATTATAGCATGATTTATTGAGACCCTTGGTATTGAAATTTATGTTTTTTATTTCTTATCCATTACTATTATAATATTAGTTGTTAGATGTAGGACAATATTATAGAATACCTATAAGTAGTATACATTTCGAATTTATATAACTTGGTTTTGAATTATTATCCAAATTGCGGTCTAATATATGTATAGGTCCAAAAATCCAATTTAATCCAATCCGAACTTTTCAAACTGGATTGGATTGGACTAGTAGAATATTTGGTTTGATTTTGGAGCCAAGTTTCCAAGCCCAAAATATTTCGAATTGGAGTTGGATTTAGGTATAATCCAATCCAATCCAGTCCATTTACATCCCTAGTATTATGTTACAAAGGTGAATAAGTTACGGATGATGTAAATTAAATGTATATCTTATTATTTACAGAGGTGTACAAGTTCTGATATCATGGAAGAACATGCCAAATAACTAAGTAATTTGTCATATGGTTAAGTTGGTGTTGTAGAAAAGAAACACCTGCAGGAGGTGGGGAAATGATTGGGGAGAAGAGCGGAGGGGGGGTAAGGGAGCATTCAAGAAACAGCAAACACTTTAAAAAACTTCAGAACTCATGCTACCGACCAAAAATATGCACAAGTATGCGTTGCCACTTAATCTTTCACCTCATTGCCCATTGTAAAATGCATCCTGTCATTAACATCATCCCTTATTTATTTATATTGTTTACTTATTTATTTATTTTTGGTCTTATCTTATGAATATGTGATCACTGGTTAGCGGCTGTTTCATCACTTTTGCATCTTCAGATTCGAAAGCATGCTCCCGAGCTTTCAAGAACAATTGCCAAACTGATCACATCATCCAATGATTTGGACTTCCAAAGTGAGTGTGCTACATTTCTTGGGCTGCACCAATTTGATGCAGGCAGAGAAGGGGTGGTTGAATCCTGCATCAGGGAAAAGATTATTGGGATTATAGAGACGAATGATAGAAAGTCAAAGGCAGAAAGGGATGCTGCACCCAGCCTCTTTAAATCTGAGTGCCTATGCGAGGAAGATTGTGTAGATGAAGAGAATGAAGATGCTGCAGAAGATGTCAGTATTTTGGATTTTTAGTGTCCCACCTAATCTTTAGATTTGTTGACTAATGATGCATTATGCGTCTCATTGTCATGTCATTTTGTATTAATGCAAGTATAACCAAAAGTGTCATTGACTTTAGGCACCACAGGATTGACGTTGCCATACGTTAGCCCACCAGATTTTAAAGACTAGTCACATGTTAGCCCTTCAGACTTTTTAAGGACTGGGCATCATCTAGTAGTGAAAGCATTGTCGGCCACTGAAGTATCATGATGAAACCATCAGATTGTTCTGGTAGAAGCAAATTGAGCCTGATCTAATTGCTTTCATGAATTTAGTTGGCTTTTTTTTTTTCCCGCTCTTCTCAGCAGAATGAGAATCTTTAAACTACTATTTGCCACATACTGTCATTCAGTCTCTATTCTTCCTTTTAGTACAAGCAACATTGAAATATCAACAATACATGATTTTGTGCTGGATATAAATTTCATATCTTTCGAGGTAGCTAACACCCGTTTAGCTAATTCAATGTCTTTTTATTAGGCAATTCTCACCAAGTTACCTGAATTATGGTTGGTTAGTGCAGGGCAATCCATCTATTAAGCAAAGCTTTACATGTTCCGAGGCTATTATGGGATGCCCCATCACTACCTGCTGATATTCTTTGCTGATTCATGTTGTTCATTGCAGAATTTGATCAAAGATTTTATTTTATTTTATTTTCTCCCTTCATGGTTGGAGCAAAGCATCCAAGTAAAACTCAAGGTTGGTTTTTGGAGACTATCTCAAAGATGGTGCATGGCCATGATACTCAGTAGCTGGAATCTGCTTATGCAGGTTTCCTCTGTTAATATGCAAAACTAAAATACATGACCTGACATATTTGTGGAGAGAAATGCACTGCATCATTTCTTCACCACACCATACTTCAGTTCAGAAGAACATGTTTCATTCTGAAACTGTGTGCTCCTACCAGAAGGAGCATGTCATGAGATGTCAGGGTGATTCTATGTAATTGCTTCAGCAGCAGGTGCTGTACCGACGTTTGTACATATGACATGTGCCCTAAAGCATCTTTTAACCATAAAGAAGGATCTAATAAAATTATACTTATTAGATGGCTGACCTATAATTTAAACTGGAGAAATTTGAAGTTTGAAAACGATATACCTCACGCTGTAAGCAAACCACCCACTTGTTGTTACCTACGAAACCAACATGCGGGGCATGTAAATGTTGGGTGTTGTCGCACTTATTAAGGAACGTCAGCAGAACTACAATAACCCTCGAGGTTTGATACCATCAATATCTTTGGATAACATAGTTGCAATTATAAGCTAATCACTAAAGAGTAAACTCAAGCTGTCCAAGTACCATGAAATACCCCAACAAGCTATTATAACCTTTCAAAATGTTCAGACCGCACAATGGAAAAAGCACATACATATTGTTGATGATCCAGGTGAGTCTCTCTCCCTCTCTCTCAATCTCCATTGCTGGATCAAAAATCACTTGAAGTTCCTCATTTAAGGAGCCTCTCTCGCTCTCTCTCAGCGCCTCTCTGCCCCTCCCTTAATCCATCTCTTGGCACTCCCCTCCCCCTCCTTATTTAGTTACACTCAAGCTAGTACAACATACTGATACTGTATTGGACCTATCACTAGCTGGTCTAAGCCTAGATATTGGTCCAACAGACCTCGATATAGGGGTGGCAATTGGGTCGGATCGGAGTGGATATGAATCGGATCAATGCAGGTCGAATCAAAAAATCAATTCAAATCTGACCTATTTATTAAATAGTTCAAAAATTTAGACCTGGACCTAACTTGTTTGTTAAACAGATAACTTGAAGCAACCCACTTAACCTATTTATTAAACAAGTCAAATTAGATTAAATGGGCTAAATAGATTAAATAGATCAAGATAAATAAATCAGAAATAGATTAAGTAAATTTTAAACAGGTTAAATATATTTTAAACGGATTAAACATGTTAAATGACTTAAACGGATTATCTGACTCAGTCCGACCTGAATATTAAATAGATTAAATGGGCCAAATATTTGAAATCCAAATCCGACCCATATATCAAACGTATTATATAGATCGATCTGTTTATGATCCAAACCCATTTAACCTAAATCCAAATCAATTTATGGCGGATCGGACATAGATCGGATTGATGGGTCAGATCATATTTTGCCAGCTTTACATAAAAGTGAGATATGGAGAGATTTTTTATTCAACAAAATATGGGAAAGATAGAGAAAGCTCCCCCATCTCCATGGCAATTGTTGCGGCCCCACTTCACAAGTACACATAAGCCAAATAGATCCCAAAGAACAAGAAGATCCAAAGGCTTTGATACACCTCCAAACATAATGCGATGAAAAGCTGAATGGCAGAGCTCCCAAACAAAAACATTTTAAGGCACAAAAAACCATGGACTAGCATAAAATCAGATGCATAAACCAGATTAACGCAGTAAGATACTATACAAAAGAATTGATATAATATTCATACAACGGACCCTTGCTACCTACCAATTCTAGAAATCATGTACAATATATACAGAACTGAGAAAAAATTGACAGAAACCTCCAGGAGGGGCCAGATCTGATAAAACAATGGAAAAGCCGAAAGTTATGAGAAAGACCTTGAAAACAGTAACAGAAATGTATCCAACTTAACAAAGAAATTAGCATACTAATAAATGACCTAGCATGATCCAGGTTAAAATAAAAACATGGCAAAAATACGACACATTAAAGACTTGTTAGGAAGAACAAGCAGACAAATTAGATAATCTAAACTAGAATGAACTGCTTGATGAGTAAACTTACTTTGCTTCAAGATATCTGTAAGTTGGTAATCCACCCAAAGAAAACAGTGACATCAACGCCAGTACTGAGCCCATCGATGAATGGTCTCGACCATTTGGGGAAACAACGCGCTAACACTCTCATTGATGAGATCCTGGAAGAAATGTATGGAATCTTCGTCGTCCAAATCCAACCGGAATTTCTCTTGAAGCTAGTCACATACAAGTTCCATTGTCACCTGATACATCTATAGAATTCATTGTTCTACTATCTTGACTGGAAACATAGACAGAAGAAATACCTTGAGAATGCCTTTCTCAGGGTCAGAAGCTATGTCAGGAATATTAGAACCCGCCATTAAATGAAAGAGGTTCAGTATAAGATTGCTGGACTTCCGCAAAATGTTGTATGCTTCACAACAATAAGATTTGAACCTGGTATAATATTGACTGCAGTGGAAACACCAGACTGAGCAAGCATTATAAATTGTAGAAGTCATATCACATGGTCATATGTACTAGAGCAAGCATGCTAGGCCCTTCATCGCGCACTAGCACTCAAAATCATACATAACATATGGAATGATTATACCACACTATATGATAGATAACCCCAAAAATATTGCCAAAGGCTACAATAATCTTGCAAAGAATACTCAGAAACACACTTGAGGTGCAAACAAACTCGACGAGTGTTACCGAAATTTCAAAGACATTTTTAAATATTCTGCCAATTTGTAAGAAAAATGAGGAAATTGTAGTTTTTAGAAATAGGTACATCACTCCCTCCCTACCAATATGGCAATATACAAAGAGGTAAACTAAATCTAGTTCATCAGCACCCTGAAGTTAAACCTGCAGTTCTCAACCACAATATTGCAAATTATATTAGTTTGCTTTCTACTGATGTTTTCCCGATCAATCTAGCTGTGGATCTCCATCTTTCGAGAATTTCTTTCTTGTTATATTCCAATACAGAGCTCATGCCTATACACTCTCCACATCATCAGAATCTCCAACCAAAACATCTCTCTCCCAATGAAGATCTCTTTGATCACCTTTCTGGCTATTATTTATGATGGTCTGGCATTTCTTATGTTTCCTCCAATCAATCATCATTCACCATGATATCTTCAAAGTAAAGTGTGGATGCCAATTTCCTAGATAGCATCATCTCTATTAGTCAGAATAGTTATTTATTTACACTAGTCTTGTTAGGCTCTGCTGGCAATGCCAAAATGCACTGGTTGTCTAAATACATAGATCAACCTCTAAATATAGTATAGAACTTGTAGATGTTAGTCAAAAGTGTTTATTATATTAATAAGATGAATCCTACTTGCTGATAATATCAGTGAAGCCTGCCCTACTAGGCAAAAAGGATGGGAACAGCTGAAAGAAGAAATGAATGCATGGTTATCATGAGACACCTAGTAAGGGATGTACCTTTCTGCTCCACCCATGGCCTCAACCATTTCTTTGCATAGTTTCATGGGAGGAGGAAATGGCTTGGGATCACGACCCAAGATGAAGCCAAAATCAACATGGAAGAGGCGCCCATCATCTCTAAGAAGGAGGTTATCCAGATGCCTGTAAACCAAGATTAATAATTTACTACAATATCTTCCAGAAATGCAATAAATGCAATATTGCCTTACTTACAGTAATATATATACACAAAAAGATGCAGAGCGTAGCATCAGGATAATAAATTTATTCAAAGGATCCAAGCTAAAAAAGGATATAGTCAGAAATAAGAGGTCAATAAGAAACTCCTTAATGATGAGAAACTGGGTTAACATGATTAACAAGCTTTAAGAGATCCTTGAAGTAAAGGAAGATGTCAAATGATTGCAGGTATATGTTATAAAAGCCAAACTATCAAGTATGGAGCTATGACAACATGGTACATTTATTGGAAAGAAATATTTAACTATGACAATAACAATAAAATTTCCCCTGTTGCATAGTCAAACGATAGAAATTTGCATAGATTAGAAGAATCTATGTAATTTTTTTTAAAATTGAGATGGAGATGCATAATTAATGCAGCAAGGCCATGTATACAATTTCACAACGTGTTACAAGACTACAAGCAGTTGTGATGGCAAAGAAAAATTGCATACGAAATCACCTACACCCAGGGGAGTTGGTACCAAGCCTGTATCTTTTTGAACTTGTCATAGGTGAAGGTCTAAATAGGCAAGACAAGCGTAGAAAAGATGAAAACATCAAGGTACACACGGTAAAATTGAGATGGTTTATGCCAAAGAAAAAGCTTAAGAATTGAACTAATTGATCATTAAGTGGTGAAGAACCAACTAGGATTGGTAATAGGAATGTGCACAAAATCTAAGAGGGGTCCCATAAGGAGAAAGTTTTGTATTTTCGTAAAAAGGCTGAGAAGATATAGGAAATACCAAACATCACATAAATGGTAGTTGAGGAAGAATTTGGAAAATTTGCAATTGATGGCAAACGCAACCTCTTAAAGGAGTCCTTAGCAAAGAAAAATTCACAAAGACAACTCCAAGGTAGTTGATGTCAATGCCTATGTTACCATAAGAAGGCATCTTTTACATTAAAAAATCAAAAAATGCAATAAAATAAAATTAGTTCTAATGTAGTGCCTGTAGTTGCACAGTCTATCATGTTCTTTATTTATTATCATGAATTTCATATGAAGATGCAAGTCCTTCAATATAAGTGGTAAATTAGTCACAATACGATTAATGGAAAACAAATGTTAACTAGAACATATAACGCTACAGAGAAAAAATGGAAGGCCTACCTGTCTCCTATTCCCAATATGTATGTGATAACAGAGTAGCCAGCACAGCTCTTTATAAATGTTTCAAGACATTGAGCCGTAATACCAAATGGTCCATCTTCATCAGGATGGAACTTCTGCAGATAGTTCACAATACTACGGTGCTCTGATAGGATCTGAAACAAAAATTTACTGGTCAATGCCAGGTGTAACATCATAGATGCAGGACGGTGATCTTTTTATTGAAGGTTAAAAAAACTGTTTTGTTGGTAAAAAGGCAAATAATAAAGCTAACCATAAATCTAAACGAAAAATTACCCTAGCAGTCTGATAGCTGGTATAACTATACTTTAATTATCTTAGACCGAGTGCTGCACTATAATAAGAATTATGCACAAGGTACAGCTGTCATGGTCAAAAAATTTTCTGTCCATATAACTGACAAGTTGCCATGATAAACTCAAAGAGCATAGACTCAAATAATTGTTGTTCACAATGTACAACCGTTGGTCATGGAATTTTCCAAGACCATATAAATGACAATTTGCCATGGGAATCAGCTATCATCCTGCAAGGATTTCACAGTTACCTGTGCTAGAGAGCTGGATGGAATAAACTCCACCATCCCTTCATCTTGCCCGGTTGCAAGCACTCTATATGGAGTTAATTGTAAGTCAAGATTCTCAAGCTTAAGCAACCGGTCCATTAGAGTAACCATTTGAATCACCTACAGAAACAGAGCTTAATCAGAGTCACAGAATAAATATCATTTCTCCCAGAGCAGAAGCAACATGACATGAATGTGGCTGTGTTAACTATGCAACTAATGCATAAGAAAAATGAATAAAGAAGCAGCATTGTTACAACCACAGCTCAAGAATACATGCCATTTAGAACGTATGATACCTACAAAGCGCATGCAAATGCAAGCTGTTCATTATAGCTGCAATTTAGTATGCCTATCAAAAAATTCCTATTGGTAATAAAGATCCTGGAGATCAAATTAACTGTATAAAATTCCTACAGCATAGAGTGGAAACTCTACAGCCAGATATCATTGAAACAATAAAAAACAATAAAATATCATGTATAAGTTATACAAAAATGGCAATTTAGTACAAGTTATTAAAAAACAATAAAACATCATTGAAACTCTAGCATCCTGCAGGAGTACATCTGCCAGCCTCAAATCTCATCAGTATATAGACCAAAGAAGAGCAGCATGAAAGTTTGAACAATCAAAATGTATGTAAATCCGAAGAGCAACAACTTCAGTTTAACCATTTTGTAACAGTAATAATTCAGCACTTACCAACTGATCCTGTCGGAGGTCATCTCCCTTCTTAAAAATCAATTTACAAGTCCCGCCACTTGCTGTTCGAAATGTTAGGCGAAGAGGATGCAATGCACTTTTAAAGATTGATGACTCTGATGGCACAATCCCGGTTATGAGTACGCTAGGTGCTAGAGGTAATCGAATTGGCTGAGAAAGATTAGCAACAAACAGAAAACATTCAAGTTAGAAAAAAGGGAAAAAAACATAAACAACCGAAAAGGAGATAAGATCATGTTGAAATGGCCAGCCACATAGCCACCAACTTGGAAAAAAAATGCAATGATGGATACGAGACAAAACAAGTACCTCTTCAAAATAGGTAAGCTCACTAAGAAGTCCAGAAAGAAGTTGCCTTAATTTTTCAATTTTCTTTTGTGTTCCACCACGCACATTTCTTACATCTCTCATAATAGAACACAACTGGGCTGTCAATTCTGTCTGACGCACTAAACTGTGCCACAATTTAAACCCATCTTCATCTCCATTCTCACCAGCTTCCATCTATTCAAAAGAAAAATTGTAAAAACTTTCAGATTCAAGAATTGAAAGTACAAAGCAGCAGAATTGTTGGTAGAAAAATTTTTCTGGTCTGTTAAACTGCATCACTCTTGATAGGAAATAGTTTTGATCAATTGATCTAAAAGAACATAAAGATTTAGAATGATAAACTGCTATAAAAATTAAACTCTTTTAGGGCGAGTAAAACCACCAAGACTGCTTTACCAAATAGGAAACCAAAAGACCAACCAAGAGATAGCGTGTGAACATGGTTGCTAATGAACCATTAAAGATATCCTATTCCCAGCTATCAAATTTCACCTCAAAAGTTACAATACATTTGTTGCTCTTACCTCAGTGTCTCCATTTTGAATACCAAAAGGTAGGCCACATGTGCCAATCGTTTGCTGCATAGATTTTCCCCTATGCCTTTGGCTAACCTTCCCCCATAACTCCCTGCTGAATTTAGAGAGAAGGAATACTGCATTTGCATTATTGTATATGGATACCCCTATTGTGTTTTCTAGGCTCTCAGCACATACCACAAGCTGATTTTAGAGAAAAGGACCAAAAGCATTTCATTGGGCTCTATGACCAACATCCCAGATGTAACAGTCAGAAGAAATACTAGCCAAATGAGATCGATAAGGATCAAAAACTACATCTTCCACTTAATGAACTGGGAACTCCATAGCGTCACCCTAATGCATGACAATTTTCAAAGGAATATGAATGAATTTCCTTAATTACAATGATAGGAAGATAATAGTACATATGCTGTGAATGCATCATAAATCCAAGGCTGTATAAATATTTTTGTAATTCAGAGGACAATTCGCGAAAGCTGAGGCTGATGGAGTAAAGTGCAATTAAGTAATTTTCAAGACACCAAGTGCAAGAAAATCAAATTATTCTCACAAAGCAATTGCAGCACCACCATTAACCAAAACACTGAATAATTTATGCAAGGCAACATAAAGAGTCAACAAAGGTTAAGAACATAATGATCTGTATATATATATACACATACAAATATATGAGCCAGGTTAGAATTAAGTCAGATTTAGACTCAGATCCGGTTAGATTAAAACTCTATAATAGAAGTCCTACATTAATGATCCAAGCTGTTGAATGTGATCTACTACCTCAAAATTGTTTGCACGGAAAGGGGATTACTTCATCATCATCTCAGATGCGGCTAATTGACTGATGATCTTATCAACAAAAAATCATATGATTTGGGAACCTCTACCCTATGCATCTAGTCAAAAATTGGACAGCCTAAATAAAATTGAATTAGATGTATTTTTCTGATTACTTGATGCATAGGCTAGAGATTTTCAAATCATATATATATATATATATATATATTTGTGCAAGTAGTTTTAAGGTAGTAGATTACATCCAACGGCTTGGATCATTGATATAAAACCCCCATTGTCCAATTTTGACTTAACCGGATCTGAGCCCAAATCCGATCGATCTTATCAAGTTTGGCCCTATATGTGTGTGTATATGTGTCTATCTGTATGTATGTATGTACAGAGAGAGAGAGATAGACTAGATCCAATTTGGACTAAGATCTGATTAAGTCAAAACTCTATAATAGGAGTCCTACATCGATGATCTAAGCCGTTGGATGTAATCTACTACCTCAAAATTACTTGCATACAAAAAATCATATGATTTAGAGATCCTTGTGCATCAAGTAGTCAAAAATTAGACAACCTAAATAAAATTAAATTAGATGAATTTTTTGATCACTTGATGCATTTTCAAATCATATGATTTTGAAAATGCAACTAATTATGAGATAGTAGATCATATCCAACGGTTTGAATCGTTGATGTAAGATCCCCATTGTCTAGTTTTGACCTGACTGGATCTGAGCCCAAATCTAGTTGACGTTACCCCAGCCTGCTCTCATATATATATATATATATATATATATATATATATATATATATATGACACAAACACACATATATATACACATATAGACACACACATATGTATATATATACATATATATATACACACACAGACACACATATATACATACATACATACGTACATATATACATATACATATGGATGCATGTATCTATATATATATATATAGAGAGAGAGAGTATATATATGTGTGTGTGTGTGCGCTTGCGTGCGTGCATGCGTATCAAAGTCACATCAAGTCTGGTTCAACAAAGTGATATAAGCACTTAACTAACATCGTAAGTAAAAAATGAACATACTTTTACCATATTATCTTCTAGCATGTCATAGGTGCAATAAAAACGCTTTGCATATGTAGGATCATGAAGCTCCACAGCTACGTACCAACGAAGGAAGCTAGCTATCTCAATATTTGATAATGCTGCAAAATTTGAAAAATGATTGATCAAAATAAATTAATGCAAGTTTCTTTATCCATAGTTTTACACACACAAAAAAAATGAAGGAAGATTAACTAATGAATATCAAGCTCCTTCTTAGCCTTAGGGTTATTCACAATAAAAAAACAAAATCTGTATACCAATATGCCAAATACAGAAGAACAAAGTTGTAGATGCACAAAAATGTTTTTGGCCAACAAAATAAGTGCATGAAAGAAGAAAATTGGAGATTGATAATATTTGAGCAAAATCAACAACTCGAATTCTGGGGAGGAAATTGAAACCTGTGTTGGCAATAAGGTTCCCCCCTTAAGATGAAGAGGTACAATTTCTTAAAAAAAAAAAAAGAGTGATACACTATAATGAATCTAAGGGCAACCACTAGAAACGAAAGAAAGTCTCACAAGTGACAAAACATAAAGAGCAGTCTGAATGCAAAAAAATACAAAAGTTGTTCAAAAATAATTTAAAGAACACCTTATCCAATCGATATGGAGCAGTCTTTGTTGGATTGAAAAATAACCTATCAAAGTTCAAGAACATTTTGCAACTACCATGTTGATGTGAGGAGCCAACCTCATACCAAAGGCAACCCTGGGCAAATATATAGGACCTTCCAACACACGTAGAAGGCTGAATGGCAAAATAAGAAAACTGCCTTATGAAGTACAAGATTAGACCTCATACAGATATGATGCAAGCTTCCAAAATTACACAAGTTTGATACTTGGGACGAGTACAAATAAGAGGGAGAATGCATGTTTCATATCAAAAACCATGTGCAACTTCTGGCGAGTATACTAAGGTAAGGTCAGTCAAGACAAAAACCTATAGAAGTGCCTAGAACACACTACAATTGCAAAAATGTATGGATGCTGAGTTCAGCAGTAATGAAATCACAAGGAACAGAGTTACCAAGAATCATTGAAGTGTGGCATCAACTGAAAATTTAGTGAGAAGAAACCATTTTTAAATAGTTAAGATGCAAGGCAATGTGGAGCATGGTACGCTGTACCTATCGGTATCAATGCAGCATCTCATACCATATTAGTACCAAATCAGTACACAGTAAGGGATCGTACCGAGTGTCGGTAGGGAGATGACACCAGCAAGGAATCTTAAATACATGCTGAATTGAGGGTCAGTTCCACATGAAGTAGGGAGATATTTTGGAAAAGCAGGGTAGTTTGGAAGAAAACTTCAACTGAAATTCAGAGGAAGTGATTTGTAAAAGACATTCTCTTTTGACAAGTCTTGAACCAACAGCAAATGTTGGTCCCATATAGCTGCTACCCACAAATTAATGCCATGACTCATTGCTTATCTTTACAAAACCTTACTTCTTAGGAATAAGTGAAAGGTTGGGTGCTTTTTTGCCATATAAATCATCAATATTCTCCAATGACATAATAGGAAACACATCATCATATAGTTGAATTTTTATAATCGTTGACAGCAATATATCTGGACATGAGATGACCAAATACCCAAAATTAGGGGGAGCAACAGGTCAGATTTGGTCAGGTTCATGTCAGGCTTAAACATACATACTTTTAAGAAAATTGCCAACCTAAACCCGACCAGCTCAATTGATGGGTCAAAAATCCAAACTCAAATCTGATCTGTTTATCAAAGCAGTACCCTGACCCAACCTGTTTAACCTCTTTAATAAACAGGTTGGGTGAGGCTGGATCAGACGAGACACATTTAACTCAGAGTGACATAACTAACCCCATACCAACCTAGTTAGTCTATAAATCAACAAATCAATGTTAATCTATTAATTTCACATATAATTAACTTACTGTTCTATATAATATTTTATAAGCATAACTTCAACATATAATTTTATGAAAACAAGGTTAAATGGGTTAACAATAGGTCATTTTCAGGCTTGGGTTGTAATTTTGTCAACCAACCCAATTATTAAATGGATCAACTTGGTTAAAGTGTCTCAAGAGTTTGAATCAAAGCTCAACCCATTTACTGATTAGCTGTGTCAACCCATTTATGACCCAAACCTGATTATGTCCAACCCAAACCCATTAATGTTGTGTTCATTTTGCAGGAAATAATCTCTGAAATGGAACTTATCTTGGTTGAAGATTCAATAGCAGTAATAAGATCACAGCAGTAATGATGGTAAGGAAAATATGGCCATATCAAATTACAGACAGGAAATTAGTCTAAGCATCAAGTGGAATTTATTAATTGTTTTCAATAGGAAGAACAACATACATCGTTGAACAAGAAAAAGTGACAAGCGAGATTTATCAGATCTCTCAAACCGAAGAGCTTGTACCAGCTGAAGTAAATAGTACTGAAGTTCTTCATCACCAGCCCTTTCAAGAACACTTACAGCATATGCACGAACCTGTTTGGAGTAAATTGCAACATGAGACACACAGTAGAATGATGAATTTCCAAAACAAATTTTGTATAAGCAAATGAAACATGATAATTTAGGATGAATTGCTAAGATATCATTCCAAACTTTATCTTGTACTTGTCTTTCAAGAATAGGCATTACCAGGGTGTCAATATGCCTTTATCAATTATTATGACACCTTTTTAATCACGGAAAACTCTCCAGACTTGGTTACCCAAAGAGATGACAAACAAAACTTCACGTAGCCATGTCGAGTACAGGTTTTAAACAAAAAAAAAACACTCGGTGGGTGAATATGATGAACAAGCCCGTATTAAAACTTAGCAGGTGAAACCAACATATGTCCCAGCCTCCCAAGAAGTCCAAAAAAACTTGACTGGTGATCAAACCACTTTTCAACATGAAGAATATTTAGTCAATCATTAGAAGATCAGATCATATTAAATTCTAAACTTATGGTCATAATTTGTAATAATTATCCTTTAACTATAGACAAGAAGAATCAACTCTGTTACAGAATCTACTAAGATGGCTCGCTAAAACCTGCCTGGGATGCCAATTCAGAGAAAAATAGGCCAATTTGATTGGCTTGGACAAGGTTTTAAGACCATGTGGGCCAATTTGTCAACCGGTCCAACAAGGAAGCCAGTTTACTGATTGAATCAGCCAGACCTGTCCATATCTGATAAAACTGACACAATCTAGAAGATATTAAGTGAACAAAGTTTAAATACCGTACTTGCTATTGGCACCACAGCACTCCAGGTTTCCATCTTATAGTTTATATGATGTTCCAACAGTAGCACATGCCATCCATGTAAAAAACATGTGTGTACAGTGTGTAAAAATTGTTCTTATACTCACATCTTCACTCTCGAAAACCGGAGACAAAAGTTCCAATGCATCAGCTACATCAATGGTTTCCCACCTCCCCATTAAATCAATTGCTTGTTTTGCTTCCTATACAAAATTTTAACATGAATCAAACTAGCAAAGAAATATTGCAAGAACGAATATATTAGAAATATAAAGCAAGTAATGGCATTGGAGGCTGCAAGCACATGAAACCAGCCCTCGGAAATTGCTATCAAATCTTATCCTGAAGTCTCATAAATTCCAAAACAATGACCAAAAAAGCGTTGGAAAGACTTGTCAATAAGATGAAATGCATGTCCAATTATAAGGCTTTACGGAAGTTGTAGATGTTAACTCAAAAGCACAATAAATAAGAAAAGAATCAAACTAAGACAAATTTGAGGGCTCATTCAATAAGCTGCAACTGGAACTGTCTAGGTAGATGTAGCTACTTGTGTTTATAATTACCATACAAAATAATATACTATTACTTTACATCGTTATTAGAGCATGCATTAAAATATATTACAACATATAACAACATACCTGAAATATGATATAATAAAAGATAATAGCATTATGACAATAATGATCTAATAGAACCAAGGTCTGCAACTTTGAGACCAAACCCTATACTAATACCATGCTGATATAATGCCGGTACACCCGATACACGTGTCGGTTCAGCATACTAAGACTCGATATGCCCCTCATACTGAGTGTCAACTCAGTACCAGTACCATATGGTATGCCCGATATGGAACGATATGCACTAGTATGGTGAACCTTGAATACAGCATTATAGTATTATACTAAGTCACTAACAATGTGTTAAAATAATGTCATAACATTTATCTTATCCATAAGCATAAATCACATTGTTAATCTCATAAAACAATAATATATTTATATTAATATTATATTACATGTGATACAACATAAGCATTATATAGTATATCATTTATTATATGACTATATTACATTATTATATACCATTACCTATATAATTATAATAGATCAAAGCATACATGATAACATAACAACAACAACAATAATAACAGTAGTAGTAGTAGTAGTGCTATATGCTATTTAAATAACATTAGAATATTATCCATGTATTGAAGGTATTTAATATATTATGTAATTATATATGGTTGTTTGACAATTAAAATAGTAATACTAGTTTAACATCATAAAATGTTATATTAATAATGCTGTAATATTGTTAATAATATTATCATACCATGTAATCTAATATATTATAACATGGACTAATTCTCATTAATTTGATGTAATAAATCTCATATACCCAACAACTAAAGTTTGACATGGTCATTTTGGCCATACTTCAAAATGTCGCATACTTGCACATGGACCAAAAAAATATAGACTAGAAGTTGGATGTTAAACTACGTGAAACCAAAGAGTGGATTTGAGTCAATTACAGTAAATAGAGGTGCAATAGATTCAATTCCAGGTAAAGCCTGTATGTTATGGTTTATCCATTATGGATTTTGAGGCACGGCGATACTACTACCCTGGATCTTCAACTTACAGCTTTGGATCAGAAAATTGATAGGAAATGCCACATCACCTCAACAATGACATGTACATCAATATATGAACATGCTTAACATGTCTGTCACAGGCAAGACATAAGACCACAGCTTTACACAATTACAGGTACAGCCCGTATGTTATGAAGCATCCACTATGTATCTTGAGGCCTGACAAAATTACTACCTGGATCTTCAAGTTAAAGTTCTGGACCAGAAAACTGACAGGAAATGCCATATCATGCAACAATGACATGTACATCGATATGTGAAGGTGCTTGACATGTTTATCACAGGCAAGACAAAGACTACAGCTTCCTTAGGAAAGATAATACAATTTGAAGCAAAATAGTCCATAGTCGCTACTATCCCAAAAAGTGAGCAACTCTTTTCCATTTTACTCTCTCTTTCTCTCTCATTCCCACTATTTTTTAAGAAATAATGAGGTGAGCTATTGCACCTAAGAGTTTTGATGTACACAATATTTGTTCTAGTCAAAGACAAAGGGTAATTAACAATTCTGCATGAAAAGCAACATCTGTTTGATGCACATGTGGTGCAAGCAAGCAAGTGTGCATGCGTGCGCGTGCAAGAGAGAGAGAGATTTTAGGATGCCCATAGGATAAAGCTTTTGATAATATAAACTGCTTGAGGAAAACTTTGACAATTGACATAGTAGAATTTCACTAGAATGAGAAAACCACATACAGGAAATTATCAGAAGTGGCAAGATAATCAGTTCCTGCTCCTGAATTAACATTGAATTATCCAATCATTCCTTTTTGTTTTAATAAATGCCAGAGCAATATTACTAACAGAGGTACAAATTAACCATCTTCCAAAACTTGGGAGAAAATGAATCTAACTGTATATCTTCAGTTAACCAAAATGACTGACTACAAGATGACAATGTCAAGATAAAATACTAGAATGACATAAAAGGATCATGTGTATATACGTGCAAAGGCTTCCTGCAAGAAAGAAAGAAAGGAAGGAAGACTTCCCATTATAAGTTATGAGTAGAATATAGAGATGCTAACCTGAACATCAGTCCATTCAACACAACGGAGAAATTTAGTCAGGGCCCTCTTCTCTGACATCAAAGAGAAACGGAATTTCCATAACAATTGCCTCTCATCACCATTCAGAGTGCGCGTTGGAGGGTACTTAAGGATACTCTGTATTGACCTGAAATTATAAGATTTAAAAATAAACAATTACATAGCTTTCTAAGCAGAGGAAAATAAATTAGCTGAATGTATAAACAAGGCTATGCATACCAACATACATACAAAATGCATAGGGATGGATTCAATGTTCTTATTTCCTCTGGCAGAGTTATTGACTTCCTGAGGTGATGTCATCATGGAAAATGGATGAAAATGCATGGGTCATTTGCATCAATGGTCAAACCATTCACTGCTATACAAGTCATGTAGAAACTAGAATGCCTAGTAAATCAAATTATTTTGGAACCTCTTATCCATGAACCAAGTGGTCACAAGATGAATGGTGTTTAAATAACAAGATAACCATAGAACAGTTGGAAAGCATCTAAATATGTTTCAAGATATAGCAATGCAATTGATAATGTGGACTATGATTTATGTTGTGCACAATGCAAATTTGCATGAATAAGCATGCAAAAACAATTTTGTCAAATCTATTGTAGTGGAGACAGCTTTACAGCCACTGATGTGCATCCAGATTGGTGCCCACAAGTTAGTGTTTTTTTGGAGTGATAAGGATTGGAATATGAAAAGATCTAAAAGGTAATGAAGGCACTAATGCTGAATGTGCATCTATGGTTAAAAACTGATAACTCCACCAAAGGGCTCATTGTGCAAGCACCTATGCATGTTCATGCACATATCATGCAATCAGCTTTTTCCCTAAGTTTCAAAGCAACAGGAAAAGGATCATGGTACCCGAAACATCATTCCTATTCACCATCTCAAACTATCAGTATTAGCAGCAACACTATTATGACATTTTATCCCCATGACAAAACATAGAACTCAATTTCCCTAATCATTGACCATACATATTTTGCCATCTTGAACAACTTTTAAGCCTCCCCAAAAAAAAACAAAAAAGCAAAGTAAAATAGAATCCTTTGTGCCCTCCTTAAGTAACATAAAAAAGCATGAGGTATATGGTAATCAAATCAGCAAGAAGGTTAACGCCAGTAAGATGAGGGATATACTAACATAAATGCATGTGCATGTGTGTTCCTGTTCACATCAATAAACCATCATCATACATATTATATCACATCCTCCCTAGCTCAGGAACATTTTTGAATTTCTATCTTCCATATGCCATGACAATCCAAAATTTTAGATATTCAGTATTTATTTATTTTTAAATAACTCTCCTATTGGTTATTTACAAAAAAAAAGCGAGAGTAATAATTATGTCAACAAGTTGAATACGAATGAGGGCAAGGATTAAGCCATCACCATACAAGCTTGTGATATACTCCCAATCAAGAGCATTTTTTTGTAAATTGCTCGCTTCCGTATACCATAAAGCATTTACTTAATTATTATTTATTTACTTTCAAAGTTTCTCCTGTTTGTTTACGCTACTTACAGTTCTGACCCAACCACTATGGGATAATTAAGATGCCCTCAGAAACTGCTCGGCTAATTTACTGGTAATTCATATTGTTAGAAGCAATCTACAGTTTCACCCTCCAGGATATTAGATTTTTAAACTTCATTAACATAAATACTCTCATTACGTCCAAGAAATAGCTGTATCAAATTTTAGGATCCAGATTTGCTACATGTTTAACTTAATGTTAGAAACAATAAGAAGCAAGGATTTTATCAATGCATACCAGTTGCACTAACTGCACTGTATGTAACAGTACTATTATGGCCTTGGTTAAAGTACCATACTAATCCATGGTATGCATCTTGTTTTTGTTGTTTTGGTGCCAATAGATGTACAATGAGTCAGTACAGATGGTATTGTACCAGTCTGAATAGCACCAGTGACCCTCACAAGATAAGCAAAAAAATAGAAAAAGAGAAGGCATGCCTTAAATGGAAAGTACTTACACAATACTTAGCTATAGATATATGGATACTGCAAAATACAATAGAAGGATTGCACTTTGAACTCACTTCCTTTCATTAGAACTTGGTTTTAGATCTCTATCAATTATCCCACGAGTCAAGCTCCTTGCAAGCTTTAATTGCTTGAGTTCTGAAGGATTCTTTCTTCCGACTTCAGGATCCCATATGGTAACCAGCTCATTTGTTGATGATACAGGAGACGGTGCATAAAAATTTGCTCCAGACTCCTACATACCGAACAGAAAAATTAAATTACACCCAAATGTTAGCAATAAGATTTAAGTTCTCTGCATATATCAACCTAGCAGCAGCTCTAAATAGGCAATGCTAATCTCTCATAGATGGAGTTAGCATGAAATAAATCTAAGGCATCACCATAATAGAGAAGAATGAATGATTCTAAACATTCCCTAGTCATTAGATGTCACCACAATCTTATAAAGCCAAAAATGACCCATATAACTGAGAGTAGTTATAGCAGAGTTGTTTAAACAAGACAAGTCTTTCTAACCGCATAGTCACTAATTTAAGCACCAATCATCCAATGAAAATATTGAAAAAAACCAAATTGCAATTAAAATAAAAACATGTAATGTTGAAGAATATCAACAAATATATCAACTTCAATTATGGAAGCAAGTATGCATTACAACCAAGAACCAACTTAAAAATGAACTAATCATTTCTCAATTTTATAAAAAAAAAAACAATATTCAACATAGCAAGTACTGCGACTTCCTTGGAACTCATGAAATCAAGAGAAAAGATCTACCCATCTTTCTACATTTTCCATTTCTTGCTTGTCCCCTTGCCAACCATCAACATGCATCTAACTGAATGTGATATTGTCATTTAGAAGTTATACAATGTTGCTCTAGAAACATATAGAATTGGCATCAACCACCAATAAGGAAATAATAATTTTTGCTTTATATAATGAATAAACTAGTCTTGGCATAACAAGGCCCAATCTCAATCCAACATTGTCAGCTTATTTGAAACTAAATTATTTAGCCAAAATTAATGTATATAGAGGGTCTTCAAGCTAAATATTTAGCAAACCTAAAATACAAGTTTTTGAGCATCACATGTGTGATTTTCCAAGCAAAGTTATTAATACAATAGATTTAGATGTTCTAACCAATATAACGTACTTTGAATTGATATCAATTCTTTTTGACTGATTTTATTTTTCTTTGTTGTTTTATTCTTCTTGATTTTAACTGACAATTTAGAATTTCTTAATAGCCTTTTCTTCAATTGAAATTATCAAAACTGGATTAAAACAACTGAAACTGCTGAAAATGTAACTTATATTTGGTTCAACCAAACCAAGACCAATTTCTCAGACTTGGAAGCAAATAATAGTCCAGACTACACCTTTAATGCAGAACCAGAAACTAATCTATTAAAATATAAGAAAAAACTGTTTTTTTTTTTTTTTTAATTCTATATAGCAGATACAACTCAAATAGAGTTCTTGATAGAGGTAATATAACCTGGAAAACAACTCTGTGCTCAAAACTGCAAAAGTCAACAACCAGGCTGAGGTGAGAATTGTCACTTCTACTGCTTTCTTTTTCCTTAATTTTCTCCACAGCTTCAAATGTGAGACGATCCAACCAATCGATACGCTGTATCTGCCCCCTCTCATACTTGTTTACAAGCCTCTCCAGACGCTCTATTTCCCCTCGCTCATGCTTAGGAACCTGTCAATTTAATACATTTAAAAAAACATTCAATTCTGCAACCAATTGTGCAAAATAAATAAGCCAAACAGGAAAGATATGGATGCAGTTTGGAAGGATTCATATAAGGGCCTCTCATAAACCTTTCCAGGTGTAGTGGTTGGGATCGTTCCATCTGCTTCTTTTCCAGGCCAAAGTCGAAGCTTTTGCCTTCCTGCTTTTAGTTGCTTTTTGCTATTAAAAAGAAAAACAGTTGCTCCACCAACTAAACCATCACCATTACCACATGAGACATCCCACACCTACAATGCCCAAAGAGAAATATTAAATGTAGGCTTAAAATGAAGCTACATTTCAGACAGGGTAGCCAATCATAAAAGTGGACTGTTCTAGCAAAAAGAATGCATTCGTAGATTATAGGTAGGATCATGATCGGCGGAACCATCCCGAACCTTCTGGTTCAAGGCATACCGAACCATACCGGCAATCGACCGGGATGGTCCTAAACCTCTCTCTCTTCCCCCTCCTCACCGGCCCTCTAGTAGGCGCAGTGGCCTCCAGAAGACCTCTCCCTCTCCTCACTTTTTTTATCTCTGTTCTTCTCCCTCTGCCTTGCGGCGTCGGTTTGAGCTGGTACGAAACAATATGGGGGCATACCGAACCATGCTGCCAGCTAACCCATTCGGGCCTCGATACCGCCACAGCAAACCTTAGGCAAGATCTTTTTTTATAAAAAATTTAGATTGAACAAATCTCT
The DNA here is from genome assembly GCF_000442705.2 of Elaeis guineensis. Lineage (NCBI taxonomy): Eukaryota > Viridiplantae > Streptophyta > Magnoliopsida > Arecales > Arecaceae > Elaeis > Elaeis guineensis. Next base: position 21,310,917 of record NC_026005.2, read on the forward strand.
TTACAATTGATAAGAGACAAAACAACAATGGTTTTTACAGTCAAGGTTGATGCAGAACAATGCAATGGATTGCAGAGATGTCTTAGTAGCAAGTGTCATGGAGCTGTTGACAAGGATTTTCAATCACAAGATCATGAAGTTTGTACTCACAAATATCATCACAAGCAAGCATGCTTTTTGACACATCTTACATGCTGCCACCCCCTCAACCTTACTATCAAATAATATTCCAAAACAAAGATGCCCCACTCCCCAGCATGAGAATAAAGAACCTTGATGGCATCAAGACATTGACACGGCATAAATTATAAGTTCATCCTCTTGAAGAGCTTCAAATACATCATATGGTTTAAATCTAACAAGCTGAAAACAATAAACAATTCTTAAGAAGTAATTCTTGTTGCAAATACTGTTCCCACTTCCCACAGACAACAATTTTTTTCCTCACAAAGCTTTAATTAATCTTTACTCTAAATGCACAGATCTGAACATTAACTTTCCCAAGGACAAACTTGAACAATAAAGCATGTAAGCAAATGGAATGATATCAAGTTCTAATAGTTGAATAACCTGAAATAGAAAATGCTTTATCAGTGTACAGCAATGTTGTCAAATCGGGATTTGACTCGTGAATCACCCATGCCTTAATTCGAATTGTGACTCGAATCATAAGATTCAGTAACAAAAAGCACAATCAAAATGTATACCTATCTATTAATCAATGAATACTCAAAAAGATGCCCAAAAAATATAGATAAGTTTAAAATACTAAGTTTAAAACATAAATTAAAAGTAAACATGAAGTATTACTAATTCACTATTCATTCAAAAAATTAAATAAAATCTTTAATCATCATAATCATCCCCAAGGCTAATGTCGTCATTGCCGCCGCCGCCGCCGCCGTCGTCATCATCTTTAAGCATAATCATCTTTTGATTCTCTTCTTCTTCCTCTTCTTCTTCATTACCTTCATCTTCTTCTATCACTTCAATATCTTCCTCAATAATCTTTTCTTTCCCTTTACCTTTATTATCAACATTTAAGTTTCTTGGTCCTACAAAAATATTTTAAAAACCAACAAAGCTAAATAAGAAAATAATGCAATTGTTTAATAAATTAAGAACTAAAAAAAAGAATTAGAAAATAATTTGCATACCTCTCTTCCTTGTTCTGTTATTAGGTTTTTCATCAACATCAAAACATTCATTTACATCCAACCAAGACATATCATCCGGTAAGCATGGCTCTTCTTACTCAGTTATCCACTCATCATCTGATTCCATATCTGATAAGTATATTGGATCATATGTCTCTCCCTTTTTTTGTCTTTTTTTTGTCTCATCTCAAGTTGAATATTATACTTGATAAACACCAAGGCATTCAATCTTTGTTGCTCCAAATGGTTCTTTTTTTTAGAATGAATATGTTCAAATGTGCTCTAATTTCTTTCACATCCAGTGGCACTACAAGTAAGACTTAGTACTCGAATTACTAGCCTTTGAAGTTCTTTGCTTTGTTCTCCAAAACTCTCCCACCATAGAGCGAGATAAATTAAATTTAAATTAGGCAAGTAAAAATGAATTCATAAAATTAAAATTATAATTATCTGGTTGTTTTTTATTTCTTGTTAATACCACCATGTCCATCCCAAATAAACTTTCGACCTTTTTAAATTTTTCAAGTTGTGAATTAATGATGACTCTTGTCTCAACATCTGGATACATCTTCTCAATTGTCTTGAACAATCCAATTTTTACTTCAGCATCGGGCATTAAAATTAGGATCATATTAAAACCTAAAGGTCAAGAATCAAAAAATATATTTAAATTTAAAATAATAAAATTTATTAATGGAATAATATAAATTAAAAAAGTGTGACTTACTTGGGATTAAAAAAATATGCTGCCGCATGGAGTGGTCTATGGAGTTGCAAATCCCAATGAATGTCAATTATCTCCCAAATACGATCATACCTCTTCTTAATATTGTTGAAATTTTTGCCAATTTGTTCCTTTGCTCTATCCATTGCTTCATAAATATAACCCATAACCGGTTTTACATCTCTATCAACAAGTCTCAACATTTTTACCAAAAGAAGGACACACTTCAAACAATATTTTGTAGCTTTCCAAAATCTTTTATCACTCGATACAATTTCTTGAACTTTTTTAGCCTCAAATTTGCATGCATAAGTGCTCCTTACCCATTCCTCTGAAGCAAACATAGCCCTTAAAGCAATCTTCCTGTCTAGTATGCTTCTTAAAGTGAGATAGGATGCTGCAAATCTAGTAACCGTCGGTCTTGTCAATTCCTTGTTCTTAGAATATTTTTTAAACAAACTAAGAACCCAAGTATGGCGGTAAATATAAACTATAATTTACCTTGCCTTGCCAAGTGTATTAAAAAAAATTAGAATGTTTCCAATGTCACTAAGTATTAAATCTAAACAATGGGCTGCATATAGAGACCAAAAAAGATGCTTTCTCTTTTCTTCTAAGAGTCTACGGGTGCCAACATAAGCAGAGGCACTATTTGTCACCACTTGAACTACATTTTTCTCTCCAATCTTCTCTACTAAGATGTCAAGCAATTCAAACAACTTATTTGAATCCTTATTAACATCAAAGGTATCCAATGATTTGAGGAACACCATCCCACTTGGACTATTCACAAGAAAATTAGTAATATACCGACTTTTTCTATCAGTCCAACCATCGGACATGATTGAACATCCCGTTTTCTTCACTCATCTTTATATTTTATCAAACATTCATTAACATTTTCTACCTCTTTCTTCAAGAAAGTAACTCTAGCTTCATGATAAGGGAGTTTCAATCCTCTCCCATACTCCCCAACAGATTTCATCATTTGAGCAAATAAAGAGCTTTTGACCAAATTGAATGCCAATGCATGTCCATATAGAAATCTACAAATATCTCAAACCACTGGTTCTCTTTTTTTTATCATTTCATTCATTGTCCGTTGTTTACATACATTTCTCCTTCCTTTCATTATAAATGAATCCATAGTTTCCTTCCTTATTTTTGCATTTGGCTCATCTACTTCAAAGTACTCAACATCATCATCCAAATTTTTCTCTATTTCTTCCCCCTCAACAAATTTTAAAAAAAATTCTGAATTTCTTCAGGAACTTGAGTATAAGGAGAAATATTGTTATGTGTACTCGCAAGATGATTTTTCATTCTATTCACTCCTCTCCAAAAACTCTTGTTACAATAATTGTATACAAGATGTAATCGATTTCCATCGCCCCCTTTGCCATCATCAAATTTTTTACAATGATTTCAAGTGGGATCCATAACTTTAGATTTTTTTCTAGGTGCCATTATTCAATAAAATAACAATACACAATTCCACTGTAAAATATGTAAGTTAATCCCTGTTAAAAAAATAAAAATTGTTAAAAAAATTATCAAAAAAAAACTTAATCTTACTGTTACTACTTACTACTATTTTCATTTATTTATTTTTTTGGGTGAGGATTTAAGTGGAAAAGTACTTATCTAAAGAAGGTGAGAACATCATTTTAAGTGGCTGTTGCCTGTTGGTGGCAACGGAACCAGAACGGGACCTCTCCAGTTCCCCTCTTGCCTCTTGGTTTCAAAGCTTCGAGAGGTCCAACTTAAAAAAAAAAGGAAGAGGGACCACAGCCCAGAGAGAGCTTCGGTCCGATAGGAAAAAAAAAAAAAGGGTTCGCAGATGGCATCGGGGAAGAGAAACAGAGGGTTTCGGGTGGCTTCGGGGAAGAGAAACAGAGGGATTCGGGCGACTTCGGGGAAGAAAAACAGGGGAGAAATAAAGAGATTGGGAAGTAGGCTTCGGTTCGATATTTAAAAAAAAAGAGCGTTGGGGTTTCGGGGCAGAAACAGAGAGATCGGGGAAGAAGAAGGCTTCGGTTTGATAAAAATAAAAAATAAAAAAGCTTTCGAAAAGAGAAACAGAGAGATCGAGGAAGAGAAATAAAGAAAGCAACGGAAAAAAGGAACCTACCGGATCTACGGCGAACTTACGGCGATGCTTCAAAGGCTTCAAGGCTTCCTTTTCCCCACGCGACCTCTTCCTCTTCTCGCCGTAGTCTTTGAAGGCTTGAAGCAGCCAGAGAAGACGGAGAAACAGTCAAATAGAAGTTCAAAGGTGAGAAATCTCTTTGATTTGCTTGTGCGAATCAATTTTGAAAGCATATTTTTCCAAAATCTGATATCTATTTTGATTCCCTGGCTCTTCGATTTTCAAAACCGACAAATAACCACCATCGAAGCTTACCTTTTCCAACTCGATGGTATCGGATGATCCCTCGAGTCGCACGATTCAGCCGATGGACCGCGATTCAGGTGCGATTCTTTTCATTTTCCGATTCACTATTCCGGTTCGACTCGGCCATGCTGTGAATCATCACGAATCGTACGAGTCAACTCGTGACTCGTACGATTCTAAAAACAGAGTTGTACAGCATTCAGCCTTGTAAGCAGGTTTTACGTGACATTTTCTTCTAGTAAACACAATAGTAAATGCTTTAATCAAGTCTAAAAAGCGTATAACTATTGCAGACATTGTTCCAACATAGTGATTTTTTTATTAAAAAAAAAATCAGACAAGGTCTCCAATAGCATATATATCATAAATGCAGAGGATTGTTAACAGGCTTTCACATCACATATTTTAGAGCACGTAGCATGTCACGAAAAAGAAAGAACAACAACGGTTGCTGGACCAGTCTATGAGAAATGTTATTCAGTGTTCAGCATTAAAATTTACGGGCAGAAGTTTTACATGATAAAATTTTCTCTAGATGTACCAACTTCAAGTTATAGATATATAGATCCTCCAGAAGAATTCTACGTTTCTCACAACTAAACGACAAACTGCAGCATTAAAATATCAAAACTTCCCAATTCTAGAGTACTAGTAGAAGCATCCACAAAAGATCCTGATAACTTACTGTGAATGCAAGTTGTGCCTGAGAAGTTAAGTCTCGATACTTGGAACTCAATGTTATAAGCTCATTCCAGCAATATGGGTATCCTGAAGATTCCAGCCTGGCAAAAGTACAACCAAGAAGTGTTAGATCACGTGAACCTATAAGACCTCAAAAAGGTCAGAAAATAGCAAAGCCCTATAAAGTCCCAATGATTGTAATGATCAAATAACATATCCAACGAAGACTTGCTCATATGTTATCAGGAATAAAAGCAGACCTTGTTTTAGTGGACAACCCAAAGGGGGCCCCATCAATGTAAAGGGTGCATTCAACATGTAGCTCTGCATTTCTGTTCTCAGTGGACGTGTCAAGTTCTGTAGACCAGCACAAATCAAGAAAAAATATACACTCAAAACTAGAGTCAATAAAACTGAAAATTAGATTTTGTTGCTCTACTGATATATATAATCTATGTAGAACTGTTGCCTGGACTCTACTGCTACTGCAGCTCCCAGATATAATTATTTTCCTAAACTATCCAATCCTTCAAGCCAGAGAATGTTGGCCTACAAAATACTTCATCAATCAGGAGTTCGTCTCAACTTGGAATTCTCCAAGCGCATGAAAGAGTCACTCATTATGGTAACTGTTATAAATCAAACGAAAGGTTTTGACTTGACGGTGAAATGAAATCCCCATCGTCCTCACATGACTAAAGACGTGAGTAGGGTTCTCTTACCCATCAGTATAACAAATGATTAAGAACTACAATGCAATAGAGCGTCACCAAATTACGGCACATCAAACAAAAGATTACAATTTCGCAATCAAACAAAGTTGCATTAATCCTAGAACTATCAAAGATCTCAAAAATATTCCGCTCAGAATAACAGCAATGAGCTCCAAGCGCATGAAAGAGTCACTCATTATGGTAACTGTTATAAATCAAACGAAAGGTTTTGACTTGACGGTGAAATGACATCCCCATCGTCCTCACATGACTAAAGACGTGAGTAGGGTTCTCTTACCCATCAGTATAACAAATGATTAAGAACTACAATGCAATAGAGCGTCACCAAATTACGGCACATCAAACAAAAGATTACAATTTCGCAATCAAACAAAGTTGCATTAATCCTAGAACTATCAAAGATCTCAAAAATATTCCGCTCAGAATAACAGCAATGAGTAAGACTTAAAGCACATCAAAGAGGCACAAATAGCGTTAATAATGTAAAGTCGAGATTCCAACTTGACAATAGAACCAAGTCCCGCCCATCCTAAAAAGATTGAAGATTTCAATAACGAGTTAAAAAGAAATTCAGTGCGTCAAAGACGCACGCATCACGCGAACTCCAGTGAATCCAACAAAAGATTTCAACTAGGCAATGACACAAAATCCCTTTCATCCTAATCAGACCAAAAAAAAGGCCTAAAGCTGGTAAAGATCATTATAACAAGTGAAGTAAAATCAAAACCTAAAACCCGTGCATAGCAACAACAAAACCCTGGTCACTGGAAACAAGAAAGAGTGTGAGCAACATATTTCAATAACCATAATTTCAAGTGAAAGGAGGAGGAGGATAAAAAGGTGGAAACCCTAGATGGAAAGAGGAGAGAAAGAATCGATGCCAAATTACCGGATGAAGCTGGAGATTGCGGCAGGTTCCCTTCCAACCTCTCGATCCGGAAAGTAACTGGAAGATTTATATCGCAAGATAGGAAGAATCGGAACTCGTTTCCGGTCATCGCGATCGAACGGTCGAGTTACGGAGGGAGGAGCAGAGGGAAGGAGGAGAAGGCCATCTCTTTAAATACTTCAAGGCAAAGCCTACCTTTGCGTACCGTTGAGGCAAAATAATCATCACGTGCCTTGCACATGGAAAGTGTAAAATAATATTCATATTCATAAGGGGTCTTATGTAAAAGTGCTTATATTCGGACTAAAAAATTTTTGGGTAGACATATTTTATAGCCAACAGATCGGATATGGATTGGGTTGGTCTATATTTGTATTAGTTCCGTAAGTAAAAGCTCCATATTCATATCTGTTCCATACCTGCCTCGGGTCAGATCTGATCAGATCAAATATATATACAGGTCAGATTGGATTGAATCGAATAGATAAGAGAGGTTTGTCAGATTGGATACATATAAAATAATATAAAATTATTATAATTTTGAAAGTAGGTATATATTAAGGTTATAATCGATTGGAGAATACCATTATCTGCATTTGATCCATATCCACTTTAGATTTTTTTGGATAAAAAAATAATCCCGTGCATTTTAGATCAATTTGCAAATACCTCCCTATATGTGAAAATGCTGTAATATCAATCTTTCATTTTATATTTTGTTACAATGTCATTCAAAAACCTCCCGATTGGAGCCAGAGATGTCATCCGTGCTTACGTGGCTAGTTATCGGCTGATATAGTTATATGATGTGGATTCTTTAATTTTTTTGAATCTGACGTGGTCTTCTTTGACTCCAAGCACCAAAAATCCCAAGTAGCACCAAAGTATTTGCCAAAAACTAGTCAAAATTTCTCTCTAGCTCTCTTACTATCTTTCTTGGATTTTTGGTCTCTCTCCGACTGTTTCTCTACGTGACTCTTTCAATCTCTCTTTTAAATGGAAGACAATTCTACAAGCTCAGAAAATTGCATGGATATGCATCTGAATTTGGAAGTGGAAGTTCAAAGATGTGCCGTTGCCATCTTGCACCCTAATGATTTTGTAAGGAAATTAGTTTATTTGATGTTTTATTACAATGGAAAAGCAAAGAAGAATCAAGATTATGACTATATGTAACTTTTCTTATGGTTGATGGAGGTTACAACTACTTATAGTGGTTGGATACAGAGTGAATCAGATATGCACTCAAGATAATCTGCAAATTTCAGAAGAGAATTGAAAAGTTGGAGGCTAAAAAGCGAGTGCTTGAAATTGAGAAAGAAAGTATAGAAAGAGAGAAGTCATTGCTGGAAAGTTATCTTGTTGAGCTAAAAAAGCAATGTGTTTTAAGGGAATGAAGTTGACAAGAAAGAGAAAGATGCAACATATTTATAGTCTTATCTCGTATGATTACAATTATTGTGATGAGCCTAGCATATAGGTCTAATGGGGAGGTTTCTTAAAATTAGTTATCATGAGAATGTATCAAATTCTTGTCTTTTAATTACATTCCAAAATGAAGTATAGGACTAAGCCTATTAGGAGGAGCAATGGAAATTAGTTCATTGTCTTTCATTTATATTTTGAAATGAAAAACATGTTCCCCTTATAATCTTTTTACATTCTAAAATGAAAAACTATTCCCCTTGTAATCTTTTAATATTTTGAAATGAAAAGATATCCTCTTTAAATTTTTCTGCTCATTCACTTCTGGTTTCAATTTCAGTGTGTTCCAATGGCATGGATATAACATTATATTTTAGTTTCATTGTAGTTCAGTGGCATGATTTTAGTAATGCTCTCAATATTGAAGACTGAACATTGAGGCAATCTATAATGAGCAAACTGCTATTCATCATTCGATGTGCCTATTCATTGAAGCAGTATGCAAAGAACACATATTCAGTGCATAATACATTCAATTCAGTGCATAATATTTTTCAATACCTAGTACATTTTAGTGCACTCAATACACTTTGTGCGTAGTTAAAATTTCAATTTAGAAGTAATATACAATATTCAATATACTGAATATTTAGTTCAGCCAATATGAGTTTCACTGCATTGGAGATTGGAATATGGAAAAGATACCATTTGCATTCAAGACATTGAGAGTAATATAATATTTACATTCATAAGATAATAAGATGAGTTTCAGAACTCATGTACACTCACAAAACTTTCAAAAAGTTAAACTTCCTACAATAGCCATATTTCCAACCCAGTTACAAAACCATTCAAATCGTGGTCCAGCTCATTTACATTCACAAATACCCCTAGTCTACACAATAACAGTCACTGCCTTCATTTAGAACCTTGTGTATTGAAATTTTGAGCTAATGCAATATTGCCTTGACTTGATAGAATGCCCACATAACTTTCTGGCATGCTTTGACTTAGTGCAGTATTATATCTCACACGACCACCTCTAATAGTGGATCTCCTATTATTCCCAGATTCCAATAAAACAAAGTTAACTCTTATTAGTAATTGCTAAATTGTTTATAAAATAATATATAATGTTTACATCTCACCTAATACGCAATGCTAAAGCTATTACTATTTTTAACATACATGGAGCCAGAAGTAGTATTACTTCCACCTCCAATTTGCCATATGATATATTTGTATAAATAACATGGAGATGATACCATGCATAACAAATAAAGAACATTAGTTATTACTTACATCTGCTTCCCTATCTTTTCTTTTCTTATTCTTTCAGATTTTTAGATTAGGCCTTCTTGACTTCTCATAAGTCTTGTAATCATGCTTAGATTGCATACAGTTTGAGCATCTTATAGAATGATACCTTAATCTCACTCCAGCCTAATTTTTAGGCTCTTCATGACTTCTTTTCCTATTTTTTTCAGCTTCCTAGATTGCTTCTTCGCTATAGGAGGATCAAGATGTTCAAAATTGATATTCAACTACTGTTCCTTACTAGGAACAGGACAAATCATAATCTTATAAGTCTTTATATATGTCTCCTTCCTATAATAATGGTGAATATAACTCTGAGGCTGCTATTTTGATGCATATATTATAGCAATTGCATGCTTACAAAGAATTTTCATGAGTTTTCACTTGTAACAGCTACAATAGCATTTGTTTAAGTCAACACAAAAAGTTTTATTACCACAATTGACTTGATAAACCAAATTTCCAATATAGGTTGGGAAACACAAATTTGAGGCTGCTTTCTCCTCTTCAAGCCTCTTTCATGCACTTGATATGATTTCTCATCTAATGCTCTTTCTCCCATCTTTTTTTAGTTGAAACCTTTGCGTAAAAATAATTCTAATCCACTCTGCTATTGTGAGGATTGGCTTGTCCTTTATCTCCAATATATTATAATTAAAAAACTCACATAAATTGTTCATCACTAGATCTATCTTGCTACTTGGGCTAAATGAGTGTCTTGCTCATCTCTCCTTCCTTATACTAGTTACATTATCATAAGCTTATTTACTTTAACTATAAGAAAACTGACTATTAGTAATGATTAATTATCATCGCTAAAAATCCGACAGAAATATCCTAGTTGCTAATTACCATTATTAGTGACGGCAAAACTACTGTCACTAATAATAGTAATTAGTGACGGTATTAGCGATGGTAGTGCCATCACTAATAATTTTTAATTTTTTAATTAAAATTTTTAAAAAATTATTAACAATGGCTTGGCCATCGCTAATATCGTTGCTAATAGTTTTTTTAAAAAAATTATAATTAAATATTTCAAAATTTATTTTATAATTATTTTTAAAATATATTATAAATAAAATAATAATTATTTAACATAATTATAAATAAAAAATTAATTATATTATATTAAAATATAAATTATATAATTTTATAAATCTATTTTATAAGTTTAAACATTGCATACATGTAAAAAAAATAAATAGTATATGGATGTAGCATCTCCATGAGTGAGCATCTTAACAAATTGAAATCTAAAAAATAGATACTAGAAGAAAATATACTAAAAAAATTATGATAGGCATGCAATCAAGATAATAAAATGGCATTGAATGACAAACCAATTAGCGTGATTATAAAAATTATAACATAGTTTTAATATGTAAAAGAGAAATAAGTAAATCATTAGATATTAGCATTAATAGAGATGGAGATTTTAATGACTTGCTAGCTTATGCATGCTTTTGATGTAATAAATAAAAAATAAATAAATAAAAAATAATATATATACAAATTGATGCTCAATACATCATAACTAATTATTCTACATCATCCAATGTGAATGCCTAAAATTAATGAAATATGAAGTTAACATGAATATCTAGGAGTAAAGTTTATCCTTTTCAAGGTCATAAGGATCAGCATGGATAACAACAGCCCTTTCAATAATGGAATTTGGTCCACTGAGAGAAATCTGCAAAAGAGAATAAATATGAAAGAGTTTAAAAGGTAGAAAGAATAATATCTCATTAAAAATATATTAAATATAAGAAAAAAGTAAATAACCTACTTGTCAATAATGCTAAAATTAACGGTTATTGAAATATCAAACCAAAACCATATAAACATCTAGTATTCCAGTAGCCAGCTATGCATCATGCTTCAGTAAACTTGCTCAAGCATAAGTAAAACACCACTTCTAATATCAAATTATCATTTTTAAATATTATAAAAATAATAATGTAGCATCATAAAGTGGCCATGACAAATAGATCATACCATCTTCACCAGCAGTTACATTTCCAAAATCACCAGCATGACGGTTCTCATCTTCAGATGCCCCATATTCCTTCCCAGTAGGATTAAAATACGATCCTGCATGTGAAAAGAATATTAGAATAATCCACAAATCAATCACTTCAATCACAGACAATATTGAATCTCAAAATAAGAGCTCGCTACCGGTAGACATGCAACCCTTAGTGGTGTCACCAAGAGCGTGAACATGGAATCCATGAAGCCCTTGAGCTCACAGATGTTTATAATTACCTTAGTAAGATTGCGATCGGGGATCGGAGAGGTGAGAGGCAGTTGGGGGCTCGTGGCTAGGGGCTCGGAGAGGCTGGAGGTTGTCGGGAGCTCGCGATCGGAGGCTCGGAGAGGCGGGTGGCGGTCGGAGGCTTGGAGAGGTGGCTGGGTGCTCACAGTCGGGGACTCGGGGAGGCGGGAGGAGGCTGAAGTCTCACGATCGGGGGCTTGGGGAGGTGGGAGGCAGTCAGGGGCTCGTGATCGGGGGCTCGAGGAGGTGGGAGGCGGCCAAGGGCTCAGAGAGGTGATCGGGTGCTCGCGGTCAGGGGCTCAAGGAGGCAGGAGGTGGTCGAGGGCTCGCTGTTGGGGGCTTGGGGAGGCAAGAGACAGCTGGGGGCTTGGGGAGGCAAGAGGCAGCTGGGGGCTTGGGGAGGCGGCCGAGGGCTCATGGCCGGGGGCTCAGAGAGGCGGGAGGCGGTCGAGAGGCCGATCCAGCAAGGGGAGAGGGCGGGGGGCCCGATCCAACAAGAGGGAGGTAGTAAGGGGTCCGATCCGACAAGAAAAGGGGTGGAAGGCCAATCCAGCAAAGAGAGGTGGCGGGGGGCCGATCCAATAAGGGGAGCAACGTGGGGAGGCATCGGGGGGCCCGATCCGATAAAGGGAGGCAGCGGGGGACCGATCCGACAAAAAGAGATGGTGGGAGGAGAAGAAGGAGGTGGTCGACGGCCCAATTTGGGGCTGATCTGATAAGAAGAGCAGCGGGGGGAGAAGGAGAAGGCGGTCGACGGCAAGGGGAGAGCTCAGGAAAGATGATACGTATGCGGGAAAGGGGAGTGGGGGAAAATAAGGGTGCACAGAGAAGATAATAGGCGAATGGGGGAAAAGTTACTAGCGATGGCTAAACACTGTCGCTAATAATCAAAAAATCCATCGCTAATAATCATAGGTCAAATTAATAAAAAATACATCATTATTTTTCTCTAAATATGGTATAATTTTAAAATTTAAAATTTATCTTCATCATTCATTATCTAAATAATTATCATTAGAGTATCGTTACAAAAGACCATCTCGATTCGATAGCCTTAACTTTGACGATCAATAAAATTTAATTTCGACGGTCATGAACGAACGTATGATGATCTGATAGATAGAGACCACCGATAGATTCAAAAATTTACAATGATGATCTCAATAATATTTATAGCACACTATCAAAATTTTACTTCAATCGAACATCATTATCATGATCAATTTAGTACGGAATGATTTCAATCGTTAAATAAAAAATGAGTGATCAAAAGGTCAAACGGCATCCGATTAAGATAATTTTTTAGGTAAATTATCTTTACTACTACTTTAATCATTAGTATAGTAATAATTATAAAATTTAAACTGTATATAAATGAACCATCTATATTAAGCAGATCTTACAAAAGCACAAGTATAATTACTTAAAGACTTTAAGAATGAGTATCAAGAGACATATAATTTTGAATCATTTATATATGTGCGATTTAAATTTTATGATCACCACCATACAAATGATCAAAATAATAACAAAGATCATTTATCTAAAAAATCACCTTATAATCGGATGTCGTTTAATCTTTTGATCACTAATTTTTTATTTAACGATCTAAATCATCCCGTGCTAAATTGACCATGATAATGATATTCGATTGAAGTAAAATTTTAATAATATACTATAAATATAATTAAGATCATCATTGTAAGTTTTTGAACCCATCAGTGGTCTCTATCTATCAGCTTATTATGCGGTCATTAGTGACCATCAAAATTGAATTTTATTGATCGACATAGCTAGGACTATCAGATCGAGGTGATCTTTTGTAATGATACTTTAACGATAATTATTTAGATAATAAATGATGAAGATGAATTTTAAATTTTAAAATTATATCATATTTTAAAAAAAATAAAAAAAATTATAGATTATTAGCGACAGGAAATGCCATCACTAATACGCTTTCTATCGTCACTAATAAGTTTAACAAATAATTTTTTTTTATTATAGATAGTGATAATTATTGCTAATATTCTTTTTATGATCTCTAATAAGTTTAATAAATAAAAAAAATATTTTTTTTTTGTGATGGCTAAATCCATCTCTAATAGTGCTGTCGCTAATGATTATTAGTGACGACAATCACCGTCGCTAATAATCTTTCCACCATCGTTAATAAATTTAGTAAATAATTTAATAAATTATTATCAATAGAGGTTTATCATTGGTAATGCTGTTGCTAATATCCTCTATTAACGATGGCAAAAATACCGTCGCTAATGACCGTCGCTGGTACTTTAATTTTTTATAGTGTTTTCATTTTCAATATGTTCATAGTCCTATTGAAATAAAACTCTATATATGCATATGCTGCCTCCTAAAATAATCTTTCAAAGCCTTGCCTCTGTGCCCCCTATCTTTGAAGTTGGCATACATATGCTGCATACATATTCTTTATTTTGCTGTAGGAACTGGACTATCAAAAGCTTCTTTTGAGCCATCTAAAATAACAAAAGAAATTAGAGGTCATTGATGTCAAAAAATAAAATGCTAGAGAAATAGTGCCCATCTTTTGTCTATTTGATATGAAAATTCATCCATGCTGCTCCACTATGCCAATATAGTCCAACAAGCACTCCAAAAAGAACTCTCATGAGCTTCTTGTCTCATATTCAACAATTGCAAATACTAGAGAGAAGAAATTATTATTGTCATTTTTACTCACTGCACTTAAAATCCATCCACCAAAATTATTCTTTATGAAATATCCATCCAAATTTATGAAGGGCCTATATCCTCTTAGAAACCTCTGCTTTTGTGCTTTAAGGCATATGAACATTTGCAATCTAGGATGCAAAGTCCTTTTAGATCTATTTACACATATCTTTACCCAACTATTTAGATTATGCTTTCTTAAAGTCTCAGTATAATCTCAAACTCTAGCATATTGCTCTTTATTTTCCCCATGTACATCATCCACAACTTGCCATTTTGCTCTATAAATCATATGCCATGTTACATGTACATGATACTCTCTCCTAACACTTGATCCTTGAAAGTCTTAATCTTTCAATTAGAATCAGACCTCAGGTTCTCCACATATTTTTTACTCAGCTACTTTTTTGTTATCTATTTATTTATGAAGCTTCTTCCACAATTATGAACATACCGAAATATCTTAATCTGAAAAGATATTTCTCTAATAACTTTGAAAGCATGAAGCCTCTACCCACATGTCTACTTGCAATCTGCAGTTATTCTTGCCTTCTCATTCTTAATGAATGTTATATCTTTGCCATCTTTGATAGTGAAATTTTTCAATACTTCCCTAAACTGATAAACATCTTTGTATAACGACCCTACATATAACTGAGATTCATCTATAGTTGTTGCATTAAATTCAATAGCCCAGGATCCTCTAAGTGTGTCATCATCTGAAGGTGGTGGAGTGCATAGCTCATCACTTAGGACTTCACCCATATTTTCATCTATAAGTTCGTTGGGTTCTTTATCCTTACTTTTAGTGATAGTAGGTCCCCCCATCCTTTTGTTTCTTGGCTCCCTGACCTACCTTTTGGACTAACTATAGGTGCTCCAACTATGTCCTTAGGCCCTACTTCAAATAAGTCATCATTTTCATTTGATTCTTCAGTAAAGTATATATCATAATCATTAAATTGTGCACCCCCCTCACTCCCTAATGGACACTCAAGGTCACTACCTTCTTCATCTGCTTTCTCAACATCCTTTTTAGAATCTTTATCATTATCATGTCCTTCTTCTTTTTCAGTTTCTTCTTCAGCAGGATCACTTCTTTTTTATTATCAGCTTCATTATCACTAAAGCTATCTGACTGTTATTTATTAGCTTTTGGATCATTTAAGTCTCTATTAAGTATATTAGGATTCTTAGTGATACTAAAACCCTCTACTTGACTTTGATTAGAAGATTGACAGACTGAACATAAATATCAACCTGGTTCCTACCTTCATGACATGCAAGCATCTCCATACAGTTCCTATCATGCCTAATAGGCTTAATACAAATTTGAATTGGCTTATGTGGCAACAAATAAAACAAATGATCCCCTTTATATATCCAAAATATTCTACAATACCCTCTATCTCAAAGTATGAAACATAATCTATTTCAAAATTATAATAGAATCCTAGTTTTCCATTAATGTATCTCTTACGAGGCCTGTCAACAAATCTCCCTCCATAATGCACTCAAAAAAAGACCACACTAGGATCTGGCACAACTACAAGAACAAAAAAAAAAATAGTGAAGAAATGGAATACATTCATATAAAGAAATATACATATGCATGAAGCCAAAACAAGCAATATATCTACATACTGAGAACTATTATTAGAATGGGATAAACAATGTTTTATGCAAGAGTGAGCAATGCACTAATTCAATATTATGAATTAATAGTGCCCACGATACTCATATTGCCCACATTGCCCATAGTGCCCACTGTATTTATTAATTCAACATTCTATAACTCTCACAAATCAATAAATACTTGCAATAAAAATCAAATTACATTCAAAAGAATAAATAATTCATTATATGCCATGAATATAGTAAAAACAGGCAGATAAAAAGACCCAATTATACAGATCCTTAATTTGAAAAATCAAATATCTAAATCATGAAGATTAAACTTCAGATAAATATATATGAAGTTCAACATAAATTATCAATAAATGCTTAGATTATTAAAGCATGCCCCTTGCATTTTAATCTACGAATACTTGTCGTACATGATGAAATGGAATAATCTTTAAAGAAAATTCGGCTTAGAGATTAGAGCGAAACCTTTATTCTAACTTCTCCCGAGTAACACTCTAACTAAAATAAGAAACTATGAGGAGGCATTTAGTCGAAATGGATGGTGAAAGTGACGGAGCGAAGTTGGGAAGGGGATGAAAGATCCTTCAACCAAAAAGGACTGGCTATTTTGTTGCTCGTCCTCCATCCACGTCAACTTCTTCATCTCTTAAAAAAAAAGATAATAACCATGTCAGCCAATAACTAGCTACATGGGCATAGATGATATCTCTGGCCCCAATCGAGAGGTTTTGGGTTGACGTTGCAATAAAATGTAAAATGAAAGATTGACATTACAGCATTTTGACATGTAGGGAGATATTTGCAAATCGACCTAAAATATAGAGAATTATTTTTTATCTTTTTTTTTTATAGAATCCATATCCATTTTAGGTTCCAATTAGATCGAATAAAATCTATTGCATTTAGAATTGGATCGAATTGGATTGAATTCCTGACAAGTCAGCTAAAATTATCACCTTATGGCCAATAAGAAGCCAACTAAGCATCCAATCTATGAAATCTCACCCTTCCTTAACTTTAGTTAGATTTCCACCTTATTAGGAAAAGATAATTAAAAAAAAATTAATTTTTTGTTTATCAAAAAAATATTACTTCCCTCCCTGCATTTCTTCTTTCCGCACGTCCAAGGAATGATTTTTTGAAAATTAAATCCAAAAATCAAATCTGAAAATGAGGGAATGAAAGATGGAGATATCTAAAATTTAGATCTAAAAATTAGTTCAATTTTAATTTTAAATTTTTAACATAATTTTGAATTAAATTTCTTCTATGGATGTAGGGAAGGAGGAAACATGGAGAGGGAAAGGAAGATTGGGATATCTAAAAATTAGATTTAAAAAATAAAGTAAAAAAAAGAAAAATGACAATCAAATATGCAGAAAAGAAAGTCTTATCGATATCAAGAGAATCCTCGGAAAACAAAGTTGGCATTGGAGGAGGTCAGGGAGAAAAAGGGTGGGATCTAAATGGAAAATTTTTTCTTAGACATGGGGAAGAAGAAAATATTGAGAGGGAAGAGATTTTTTTTTGGCGCTACATAAAAAAATTAGAAATTTTTTTCTAATTATCTTTTTCTAATCAGATAGAAATCTAATTAGAGTTAAAGAAGAGAAGGATCCAGATTTACCTAGATTAGATGCTGAGTTGGCAACTTCTTATTAACTATACCTACTATATAGATTGTAGAATAAGTTTATCTAAAAATTTATCATTTGACTTGTACTATCCAATGTTATCATTGCACCTATTGGGACTAGTTAAAAATTAGAGTGAATAATTTTCATGTAAGTTCCTATGAAATGGGAATTTTTCACAAAAGTTTACATAAACCAAAGGCTTGAATGATCATCACATCCATTGCACATGAAAAACTTTCAATTTGATGAGCACATTACTATAAATTTGCGATCGATCTCAGTACGACACATGTCAAAAGTGGTTTGAAGCTTTAACATAAATAATTTATGCACAAGCTCCTATCGAAAAGAATATTTCACATAGGTTTGCCTATGGTACTCCAAAGGATAGTTTAGTTTTTTATAATTAATTTATTTTTAACCATCAGATTAAAGATGGATGGTTTAGATTTCTCTATTAACCATCAGTTTGGGCACCAGATGTGCATGGCAAGTGTAGTAAATATCCCAAATATCAAAATTAAATTGAATACAATTTTTTTTCCAAAAGCTTTGGTGAGGTGTGCACTGAGGGCAGAGAAGGAGGGATGGGGTGGCCGTCGAGGGTGAGGGTTGGGGGGTTGTGCAGCATAGAAGAAGAAAGAAGAGAGTTGGGGGAGGGGGCTGTGGTAGAGAAGAAGAAAGGAGATGGTGTGGGGGGCCGGCACGAGCAGGAGGCAGCATGCTCACAGGGGGTGGGACGGCGGCTTGCAATGGAGAAGAAGAAAAGAGAGAGGGTGGGAGAGAGGCACGTGGCACGAGCACAGAGGGGCGACGGCATGCGGTGGAGAAGAAGAAAGGAGAGAGGTTGGGGGGAGTGGCACGAGCATAGGGAGCCGGGGGGCGGCGGTGGCCTGCGGTAGAGAAGAAGAAAGGAAGAGGGTGGGGGGGGGGCATGAACAAGAGGCGGGGGGGGGGGGGAGGGGGGAAGGGGGCGGCACGAGCATGAGGCGGCATGCTCACGGGGGGTGGCATGAGCACGGGGTGGCTAGGGGGTGATGGCCACCACACCTTGGACAAGCACCAGATGGATGCCCAACCTCTTGGACGTGAAGAGGGGAGGGAGAGGAGCAGAAGAGGCATGGAGAAGTGGAGGGGTTTCATGTTTTTGCTGGGTATTGAGCAGATTCTCTCAACCCTAGGCACAGACAGGATTTAAATAGACCCTGCTGCGCCATGCAGTGCCATATCATTCGACCAATCAGAAAATTTTAATTAATTTTGAAAAAATTTTGATTGGTGGAGTGATGTCATCTGATCATATCAGATAAGAATCTCCATCAAACCCTCCTACTGTTGGCACCAACACTGGATAAACACAGTGAGATTGACGCCCAACAGTTTGAGTCGATCAAGGCATAGAGTCCTTATCTCATGGGACTCTATCCTTATCCACTTGGGGCGCACGCCATATCTGATTATGGTGCCCACTTTGAGGATAAAATTAGCAGGTGGACACTCCACAAAAATTCTCCAATGACCTCTTGCCAAGTGGCCTTCAGTCCAAGGTCTATGGGTCAACGTTTGACCAATGTCCTAAAACAAAAATGGTAGGTGACAGGAATTAGCAGGTGTTGTCTTAAATTCATCTCATGAATTAAGACAAGTTCTTTCTGAGCTAAACTGGCTTCAGTCAGACTGAGAGAAATCTTCTCAAAGTTCTCTGGGTGAGTCAAATCATATTTGGCTCAGTCGAGATAGAAAAGATTACACGAGGAGAAAGTTAGGCTCAATCGTGTGCTAGCACGATTTTCTTGAACCTAATTGGATCTAATCCAAATCAATCGAACTAGACTAGCTTAATTGATGACATCCAGACCCTAACTCTTGTTTGTGTGATTCAGTTAGGTTCATTTCCGTTTGGTAATGAGATATGTCGTGATCTCATCATCGACATCATTGAAACTCCTTTCGATGGATCAGAATTCTTCTGATTCAGATAATTAGAATGATCGATCATCAAGATCATTCTAATTGCTCCCAAAATCCATCAGTGACACCTAGCAGTATATGGTAGCAACCCATCAGAAATAAAGATGAACCTCTCGGTGCAGCTGTCTGTGTGATTGAGTTCTTCTATCATGAGTCCCGACTGAATTAGGGTTAAGGTGAACTCGTCAAACTCAATATCAGTCATATGAATCAATCGATCGATCCAAATCCGATGTGAAAGCTTAATGAAAATTTTTTTTCATTATTTCACTCTGCCATGGTCATGGGCTTAAGGACTCAATCTTTCGATCATCATAGGACTGCTCGTCTTATCTACTGAGGTTGATAGATCCCATCTTGGTGCAATCTGGTTCCTACAATGAATATGCTACAGTCAACATACACCTCAAGTTTTCGAATGGTTAGGAGATCGAGTTATGGTGTAGTCAAACTATAACATACTCAAGGTGAACTGTCGATGTACCTTAGGTCAAAGAACTAGACACACAGCTGTAGCATCGAGCTAGTCATCGACGAGAAGGTAGACTTTCTTATGACTGCTCGAGGTGGTCACGCTCAGTACTCTCGTTCTCAACGAATATCTATACTCTCGCTCCGGTGTCTCTACACCATAGACTCAAGACACATCTACCTTAAGAAAGCGATCGTACACCAACCTTCCAGATCAATCACCATCCTCGTGATGATCCTATGGTCAGGAGCTGTTTATGAGTTAGTTATGTAAATTCATGCCTTAAATTTTTAACTCTTGAAAATTTGAATTAACATTCCTACTAACTCAAAGGATGCATCACAGACATAATGTACACAATGTGATAGTAGAATAATCTTTTTATTTATTTATAGTCAAAATTATAAATTTACCCTTACATTTGTATAGAAATGTGTCAGCCAATCTGGCATCTAGGATACGCATTTAACAAACTTCCACTTGACCTAATGCCAATTGGCTACATATCTAAGTTCCATCTTCTCAAGGTGGGCTTTGATCTTCTGCTGGCCTATTGGCTTTGTTAGTTGATCTGCCACATTGTCTGTGGAGTCGACTCTCTTAACCTCGACATAATCTTTTTCGAGATAATCATGGATCAGATGGAATCGTCACTCGATATGCTTAGACTTCTGGTGAGATCTTGGCTTCTTAGCTAGGGCTATGGCGCCATTATTGTCGCAGTAAAGAGGGATGGCATCCGATGACATCACTCCAAGCTCTGCGGCAAACTTCTTATACTAGAATACCTCCTTCGCAGCTTCTGATGCAGCAATATCTCTGCCTCCATGGTGGAATCAATAATCACCGTCTGCTTGAAACTCTTCCAGCTAACTGTACCACCATTGTAAATGAACAGACTTTCAGATGTCAACTTTCGATCATCTATATCAGACATAAAGTTTGAGTTTGTAAATCTCTGAACCTGGAGTTCTCCATTCCCAAAGACTAGAAACATATTATTGGTCCTTCTCAAGTACTTAAGGATACATTTCACAGAAGTTCAGTGCTCTTCGCCTGGATTCGACTGATATCTGCTTGTGACACTCACAGCATGGGCTATATCAGGTCGTGTACATAGCATGGCATACATGAAGCTCCCTGTTGCCGAAGTATAAGGGATCTTGCTCATGCAATCAATCTCCTCAGGTGTGCTAGGACACATCTTCTTGGAGAGATGAATGCCATGTCTAAAAGGTACTAAACATCTTTTGGAGTTTTTCATGCTAAACCTTTTTAGCACCTCCTCTATGTACATCTTCTGTGAAAGTCCCAGCATCCTATTTGGTCTATCTCTATAGACCTTAATACCCAGTATAAAGGATGCCTCTCCTAGAACTTTCATAGAGAACTCCTCCTTAGACAACCATATTTTGACTGAGGTCAACATGAAAATATCATTTCCAATTAGAAGGATGTCATCAACGTACAGTATGAGGAAGATAACTGCACTCCCACTGACCTTTTTGAATACACATGGTTCCTTCTCGTTCTTTATGAAACCAAATATTTTGATCACATCATTGAAACGAGTATTCCAGCTCCGAGATGCTTGCTTAAGTCCATAAATGGACCTTTGCAGCTTGCAGACCTTGTGATCATCATCACTTGATGTGAAATCAAGCGACTGTTCAATATAGATATCTTCCTCAAGATACGGACGAAAAGGTATCCTGATAGTCAATGCCTTCGCGTTGACTATAATCTTTCGCTACGAGCCTAGCTTTGAATGTCTCCACATTCCTATCTGTACCTATCTTTCTCTTGAAGATCCATTTACACCTAATAAGTACAATACCTTCAGGTGGATCTATCAAGGTTCAGACTTGGTTTGAGTGCATCGAGTCAATTTCTGATTTCATTGCTTCTAACCATTTTTCGGAGTCGATATCTGATATCGCCTCATCATAGGTCTTGGGGTCATCACCATGAGCTCCATTTTTCATGAGGAATATTTTTTCTACTTCCTCTAGTATAGTACCTAAGTACCTTTCAGGAGGACAGAAAATCCTAGTCGATCTATGAGGTGGAAGAGGTTGTATTGGGACTGGTTCTAATTGATTGGGTTCCTCAGGTTCTTTAGCTCGTTACTCTTGGGAGACATTCTCCTTGAGCTTAATTATTCTTCCGATGCCACCATCTTGAATAAACTATTTTTCAAAAAAAAATAGCATGTCGATTCACAATCATATTGTGATCTTCTGGAATATAGAAATAGAATTCTAATGACTCTTTAGGATATCCTATGAACCGAGCTCTAAAAGATCTGAACTCTAACTTGTCCGCCTGCTGTCTCTTGACATGAGCCGGACAACCCCAAATTCTGAGATGACTCAGACTTGACTTCTTACCATGCCATATCTCATACGGTGTGGTAGAAACAATTTTAGAGGGAACCCTATTCAATACATATATTGCTGTCATGAGACAGTGTCCCTAAAGAAACTCAGGGAGGTCTGTGAAGCTCATCATGGAACGGACCATATCTAATAGGATCCGATTTCTCCGATCTGAAATCCCGTTGAGTTGTGGCATTCCAGGTGGAGTTCATTAAGAGACTATGCTATTGTTCTTAAGATAGTCTAGGAACTCCCAACTAAGATATTCACCTCCTCGATCTGATCGAAGAATCTTAATGGGCTTTTTTGTTTATTTTTCTACCTCATGCCTGAATTCTTTGAACTTTTCAAAGGCTTCAGACTTGTGTTTCATTAGAAATACATATCCGTACCTAGACATATCATCGGTAAAGGTAATGAAGTAGACATAGTTGCCTCTAGCCGGTACATCAAATGGGCCACATACATCTGTATGTATGAGGGCAAGTAGGTCTGTGGCCTTTTCCCCATGTCCTGTAAAAGGAAGCTTGGTCATTTTGCCATGAAGGTATGATTCACAAACTGGATATGACTCGAAAGTCAACGGACTCAATAGCCTGAATTTTTCTAATTTGTTAACCCCGTCTTCCGCTATATGACCTAGCCTTAGGTGCCATAGATACCTATCATTTAGACTATCTCTAGGCTTTTTAATTCCCATGGCATTCACATTTTGCTCGATATGAAATATAGATACATCAATATGTAGCTGATAGAGACCATTGATAAGAAAATCATTTGTAACTTTATTATTTTCATAAAATATGTTACAATGGTCCTTATGAAAGCTAATCACATAGCCTTCTTGTGCTAAACATGAAATAGAAATCAAATTTTTGCTTACTGCAGGCACATAATAACAGTCTCTAAGAACTAAATCTAATCCTAACGATAATCGCAGAGGGTAGGTTCCCACGGTCACAGCAGCAACTCTTGCTCCATTTCTGATGCGTAGAATCATATCTCCATCCCTCAGCCTCCTGCTTTTCTTAAGATCCTGCATAGAAGTGCATAAATGAGCACTAGAACCAGAGTCAAGTACCCAATTGGATGCAGAGGAAACTGTAAGATTGGATTCTATAACGAGCATACCTCCAAAAGGACCATCCTTCTTGTTCTTCAGGGTGGCCAGGTACCGAGGACAGTTCCATTTTTAATGGCCGTCTGAATTGCAGTGGAAATATTTTTCCTTTTCAGCAGCCTTTTTCTTCGGTTCCATCTTTTTCCTTTTCCCATCCACCTTCTGCTTCTTCGCAAACTTTTTTTTCTTTCCAAAAGACTTTCTCTTGGAAGAAGTCTGCTCCACAGTAAGGACTGAGCCTTTTGAACTCTTCAAAGAAAGCTCAGTCATAACCAACATATTCATTAACTCAGTCAAGGTACACTGCATCTTATGCATATAGAAGTTCATGATGAACTGACCATATGCATTGGACAAGGACCAAAGGATCACATCAATTTGAAAATTCTTGTCTAAGATGATACCGAGCTTCTCAAGTTCCTCATGGTCCTTGATCATTATCAAACAATGATCTTGGACTGACTACCCATCATGCATTTTAGCCTTAAAAAGTCTTTGGCAGACTTGATACTTGGCTGCTCGACTTTGTTCACCAAACAACTCTTGTAGGTGAGCCAACATTTGGCGGGTAGTCATAATATTCTCATGCTGGTGCTGCAAGTCATCAGACATTGTACCCAATATGTAATACCTGGCTTTGTTATCTTCATCCATCCACTTTTTCAGAGACGTTCTCTGTTCAGCAGTCGGATGTGCTGGCATGGCAGGTGGGTCCTGGTCCAAGACATGAGTCAGTTTCTCAAAATTCAGAATAATTCTGTAGTTCCTTAACCAGTCCTTGAAATTGGATCCAGTCAATCTGTGGGTGTCTAGTATTTTGGTCAGGGGGTTGGACACAGACATATTTCCTGTAGAGAGTCAAAAGTTTCTAGTTAGATTTTGTAATCAGACTTAACCAATTTGTTTAGGAGTTTCATTTTTAAACAAATTAGGCTCCCACTATTTTCTCAGATCCCTACACTCCCTAGGTAGAGATGTGAAAATCTCCGTGATTAATGATTTCTAGTGGGTGGTGCGATCTCTCCGACTGGCTCACCACCTCACCTAACAGTTATTGGTGATGGGTCAATCGATGAGTGGACAACTCTTGTCCAATGATTCTCTAATCATGGAGCACCCAAAACTTGGTATCTAATTAATGAAGCTCACCGTGTCCGGAATATTGCTCCAATCCTTAGTTAAGTCAGACCCACCTTTTGCACGAATTAGATTTCTGATTGGGTCCCTCACCGTATCTGAAATATTAAGCACAACCCATCCTCTAATCTGTAGCATCCAATGCCTAATGAATATGGTTGCATCTTTCCAGTGCAACTGAGCCACTGTAACCAGTCGAGAACAATCAACCCCGGAAAGGGCCCGCACATTCACAATGGTGGAAGACCTTAGACTTAGTATTTTTTTAGGAAGATTTGATTTAGGTCTCATTAAACTTGACTTGACATAGTCATAATAATTATGACTAACCTAGTGACATGGGTTAGCTCGAATTGTTAGCCATCTCAAATCAGAACTGGGTCGACATTAATGGCCAGGTAAGTGAGACCGGTGGGAGGGATATGCCATTAACTTGACAAGAACGCATTCGAGTCGAGTATCTCCCAATTAAAAATTAATCGATTGTATTTGTCCAACTTACCTTAGACACCAAATTGTTGAACCAGAACCAATTGGGTTAGTCTACAATCCAGGCTCTAATCACTGAGCCAAATTAGGTCTTAACTTGATCGAGTCACATTTAAATGTGATTCGACCTTGACCTAGACTTAATCCTATTAGACTGGTCAATTATTAGCTTTCATGATCCCACCTAACCAACTTTTGATTCGGTTTGATCAACTGCTAGACCTAATTGAGCTACCCAAGTCCGAACCCAATTTTATGAAAATGACTTAGATCTGAAATTCTCAATTTTAGACCTAATTTAATTTCATAAACTTAATTCATTAATTAAGTCTTGGGTTCATAAACAAAATATGTAAATAAATTTTAGGATTTCAGGATCTAGGATTTTGCAGAAAAGTAAATTTTGATTTCTGATTAAGGATGAACGTGCAGCACCCCTACACGCCATAAGAACATCCCGTTGAATGGGAGGAGAGGGTCTTAAACCCTACTTTGTTCTTATGACAGGACGGCTATGAGGAACACTTTAATCAGAAATATTAATTTAACTACAAAACTAGTTAGATCTAAGTTACATATCACATATATAATTTTAGATCTAACTTATACATGCTTTGCATACATCTCATGTATTAAAATCTGATCTAATTAGCATGCTTTCAGATCTGATACATCACATATAACATCTAAAAAATATGATTTAAATTGAACTATTCAATATAAAATCTATTCTAGACAGTTACTAGAATAATTCTATAACTAGTCTAGACATACAACAGATCAATCTTATGTATTAATTAAATTTTTATTTTTTATTTTTTGATTTGAATATAATATTTATAACATCAAAAAATTAGAGAATAAATTATATCTAATTTATATTTTAATCATATTAAAATATAAAACTATAAGACTATTCATAGATTAAACTACTCCTAGTCTAGTCATGCATCTCATACATGTTAGATCTACTTAGATTTAATTTTAAATTTTTTTGATTTCAGATCCTATCACATCTGATGTGACATCTGAAATTTATTAATATCAGATAAATAAAAATAAAAATTAGATCTAAATTAGATCTGAAATAGAGTCATTAATCTAGCTCTGATACCAGTTGAGGAGAAAAATCGACTTTTTCCTTGTAGGATCTTCCAGATCTAATGAGATCTGGAGTGGAATATTTTTTAAAAAAAAAATATCCTACGATATTTTAGATCTAAGATCTATTAGATCTAATTTTAATTATCTGATATTAAATCTAAAATTATGAGAAATAGAGAAATACCTCTAGGGTAACTAGATTATCCTGTAGATGATCGCAGCAATGCCCGAGATTCTAAAATAGCCACGCAGTCGCCTAGCCTCTACCAGTATCCACTCGAGTAGGATCTGAATCATCTTCTCCTCGCGAATCTTTGCTCCAAAAATCAGATCTGGATCTGATCTAGAAGATCTTCAAAAGATCTTCTAAAGCTGGAGCAGCAGCTTCTCGACAAATCCCTGCAGCCTTTTGATTAGGGAGCCACCACACCTTGAACAAACACCAGATGGATGCCCAACCTCTTGGACGTGAAGAGGGGAGGGAGAGGAGCAGAGGGGGCATGGAGAAGTGGAGGGATTTCATGTTTTTGCTAGGTATTGAGTAGATTCTCTCAACCCTAGGCGCAGACAGGGTTTAAATAGACCCTGCTGCGCCATGCAGTGCCACATCATTCGACCAATCAAAAAATTTTAATTAATTTTGAAAAAATTTTGATTGGTGGAGTGATGTCATCTGATCATATTAGATAAGAATCTCCACCCAACCCTCCTACTGTTGGCGCCAACACTGGATAAACATAGTGAGATTGGCGTCCAACAGTTTGAGTCGATCAAGGCATAGAGTCCTCATCTCATGGGACTCTATCCTTATCCACTTGGGGCGTATGCCAAATCTGATTATGGCACCCACTTTGAGGGTAAAATTAGCAGGTGGACACTCCATAAAAATTCTCCAATGACCTCTTGCCAAGTGGCATTCAGTCCAAGGTCCATGGGTCAACGTTTGACCAATGTCCTAAAACGAAAATGGCAGGTGACAGGAATTAGCAGGTGTTGTCTTAAATTCATCTCATGAATTAAGACAAGTCCTTTCTGAGCTGGACTGGCTCTAGTCAGACTGAGAAAAACCTTCTCAAGATTCTCTGGGTGAGTCAAATCACATTTGGCTCAGTCGAGATAGAAAAGATTACACGAGGAGAAAGTTAGGCTCAATCGTGTGCTAGTACGATTTCTTTGAACCTAATTGGATCTAATCCAAATCAATCGAACTGGACTAGCTCAATTGATGATATCCAGACCCTAATTCTTGTTTGTGTGATCCAGTTAGGTTCATTTCCATATGGTAATTAGACATGCCGTGATCTCATCATCGACATCATCGAAACTCTTTTCGATGGACCAGAACTCTTCTGATTCAGACAATCAGAATGATCGATCATCAAGATCATTCTAATTGCTCTCAAAATCCACTAGTGACACCTAATAGTATATGGTGGCAACCCATCAGAAATGAAGACGAACCTCTCGGTGCAGCTACCTGTATGATTGAGTTCTTCTATCATGAGTTCCGATTGAATTAGGGTTAAGGTGAACTCGTCAAACCCAATATCAGTCATATGAATCAATCGATCGATCCAAGTCCAATGTGAAATCTTAATGGAAAACTCTTTTTCATTATTTCACTCTGCCATGGCCATGGGTTTAAGGACTCAATCTTTCGATCATCATAGGACTACTCCTTTTATCTACTGAGGTTGATAGATCCCATCTTGGTGCAATCTAGTTTCTACAATGAATATGCTACAGTCAACATACACCTTAGGGTTCCGAATGGCTAGGAGACCGAGTTATGGTGTAGTCAAACTTTAACACACTCAAGGTGAACTGTCGATGTACCTCAGGTCAAAGAACTAGACACACAACTGCAGCATCGAGCTAGTCATCGACGAGAAGGTAGACTTCCTTATGACTGCTCGAGGTGGTCACACTCAGTACTCTCGTTCTCAACGAATATCTATACTCTCACTCTGATGTCTCCACACCGTAGACTCAAGACACATCTACCCTAAGGAAGCGATCGTACACCAACCTTCCGGATCGATCACCATCCTCGTGATGATCCTATGGTCAGGAGCTGTTTATGAGTTAGTTATGTAAATTCATGCCTTAAATTTTCAACTCTTGAAAATATGAATTAACATTCCTACTAACTCAAAGGATGTATCACAGACATAATGTACACAATGTGATAGTAGAATAACCCTTTTATTCATTTATAGTCAAAATTACAAATTTGTCCTTACATTTGTACAGGAATGTGTCAGCCAATCTGGCATCTAGGGCACACATCTAACATGAGGGAGGGAGACCATCGGGGAGGTGGGCGGGAAGAGGATGGATGTGAATAAAATATAATAAAATATATTTTTTTTAAAAAATAAAAAAATATAAAAAAAGATAGTAGTGTAATGTTTAAATTATCCTTCATAATAAAAAATATTAATAGAGTCCCGTAGCAAAATCCATTTCACATATGTTCCTTGTGGTGGGCCAAATCATCACAAAATTTCAACTAGTGCTTGCAAGTGGATTGCTATGATTAAATGAAAATATAACATAAGCATATTCACATATAACCCTATCAAGATGAATATTTCATTTAAGTTCACTGATAGAACTATCTTGGTACCTTCACTTTGCTCTGTTGTTCCTGGCAGCATAAACGAACTTTTTAGCATGAATGATCAAAGGAGTCAGCAATGCTGAAATGTACCAGTAATAGGCACCTTTTATTTTCGCTTGTAACATAAGTACAACTGTAGTTATCGTCAATTTAATAAGCATTTAGCAAGGTACAATGGAAAGTCTAGAGTAGTAAATGACTACTCCATATTAGTTGTGTGGACTCTTAAAAATAGATTGTGCAATTTTGATTAACGCCAATAGAATGGAAGTTTGCAATTCTTTTTCCAATACATTCACACTCAACGATCCAATTATTTCTATATCCTATGTTTCTTATATATTTCCTTTTCACTACATGAAGAGAAGATTTGATTAAAATGGGAAGTGTTGATAGCATGAGATCATATTCTCCCATTTTTTTTTTCCTAACATTAGCAAATCAAAGCAGTCTACCTGTTACCTACATTTATTTATACTTTTCATTTTTATACTAGTTGTACTCCTTATAGCTTAATAAATGAAAAGAAAAAAATATTGTTTATGTTAGCGTACTCAATGCATCAACGGTAATACAATTTGGTGTCATGGAGAACTAATAAAACCATAAAATGATTCTGTGTTCTATTGTCTTTGAATCAATACATATATAGAGATGCCTATACGCCTATACCACCACATAGACGTCACATACATCCAACATATCAAACTATATTCTTGCATAGATCACTGCATTGATGATGAACCATTGCAACCTGAAGGATCACTGGATTCCCTAAAGAGGGGAGCCCACTGTATAACACTATCAACCATGGTAATCCAGAAATTAACCAATGTTCCAAAGGGGTCGGAAGAATCACAACGACCGCACACCTACACATATGTAGCTAGGAATGAGGTCTGATTAGTTCGAACCCTGATCAGAATGTATCTGGTTGATCTTTAACTTTTCACTATGCAAGCAGTTGATCGGAGGTTCGGTGGGGCTTTGCAGCTCCCCATAGGCTTGCCAGCAGAAGGGTTCATAAACATGCTCATGTTGGTTTAGCAGTTCAAGTTCTATATCATTTAAGTGAATGTTCGAACATGGTATGTTGTCACTGCATGCCAAGTGCACTGGTTGGACTGTGTAAGTCCCTCTGATGCCCTCATATGTGATCTCTGACAATGCCACTGCTGATGATTGATTCTTGCATCGGCCGGAATCACAGTAGAACTGATCGATGATTATAGGTGTCTGTACCTCGGAGACCTTAACATTTGCAAATCTTATGTTCTTAACATAGCCTGAACCACCCTGCAGTGATTCATTAGAATGACAAAGGAGGATGTAGTGGTTAATGGATGGAGAAATGGATCAGAAAGTACAGATATCTTATATATGGATGGGGGAAATTAAACATGTTTTATATCAATTCATGATTCTTTGTTTTGTAGAAAATCACGAGTTATTATTAAAGTTTCCATAAATACATATATAACTTTATTAAACCGACAAAATTCAAGGAGATAACTTTTTTTCCGTAGAATTTGAGAATATTTAGCAAAATTTTTGAAACATCAGAGAATTTCTTTACCTGCCAGGTTTTGATTCTAACAGCGGTCAATGTGTTGTCCATATTGGCACCTTGGACTGTGATGTTGGAGACGGTAGCTTCAGCGTTATCCTTACCAAGCCCTCCAATGCTAATTCCATGGCCTGGCCCACAATTTATGTTGTGCATGTAGATACTAGAGCATCCTGTTTGGATGGAGATGCAGTCATCACCTGCAAAATTTATAGTGTTTGAGAATTCATAACGTGTTGGCAAGAAGCTTGTTTTATCTAAATTAAACAAATTTGCATTATATATTTTCCTTAGTTTTTGTCATACTTTTCATATGTCTGTTTCTCTGTTGTAGTATACTGTTAGCACAGATAGAGAGAAATTGAATAATTGATGTCGTAGGAAAATCAGAAGTATTATTTTTGTGGTTCTTGAAATTATATTTTCTCATTCTTAGGTAGTCTCAACAATTTTAAGAATTATAGTAGGCCATCCAGTCTTTGGTTGCTAGCATGAAGAAGCTACTGAATTTAGCGGAAAAAAGAAATACAATATATTCATTGCAACCACGAAATAAAATTTGTAAGGATGCCAATGGAATGCATTTCAGACTTTGTTGCAAATTCTGATGCTAATGGTATAGCTTCATATGACTTGAGTCTTTCCACTTGGCATCACTAATTCACTGTCATATGTATTGCAAATATTTATTCTACTAAACACATACTTAGGAAGGTTGAACAAAATTAGATCATGACATCAGAGGTGGCATTCTGAACACCCCCAAATAAAGTGAATGTTCCATCACATCCATGACAATTGGAAGCATAAAGATCTAACTACTGTAATGAAGATATGAGAATTACCACAGCCCAGGTCGACGTCATGGATGAAAACATTCAGAGAGTCTTGGAGATGGATGCCATCAGTGTTGGGGCTGTCACCTGGGGAAGAGATGGTGATATCAGAAACCTCAACTGTGTCACAGCTATCAAACTTGAGGTGGCACTGTGGACTGTTCCGAATTGTAATGCCAGTGACTGTTACATTGTTGCTTCCATACAACCTCAGAGCCTATCATGAGTCACAATAATAAATTTTTTGATGTTAACTCATTCCCAGATGTTAAGTTGAACAAGTTCTGATGCTTCGAAGACGAGGTTCAGCAGATTCTTACCGTTGGTGTGGTGTGGGGCATCTTTCCACTAAGCTCGTTACTTGGTTGCTGTATTCATAATGGAGAGAAATTGTGATTAAAGATTAAATCATGCAATTCGAAACTATTGGATTTAGAAGTGGGGGGGGGGGGGGGGCGGTGGGGTAAGAGATGCTTTACTGCGTTATCATCAAATAGAGATTTGTTACTCCACCAGGCGTTGCCTTGGCCTTCAATGATGCCTTGCCCTTGGATTGTGAGTCCTCTCAGCTTTCTGAATTCGAGCCACTGTAACAGGCCTGAGCCCCATGGCTTGGGGTCCGTTGGAGCAATGATTGTGCCATCCAACTGCAAGAGATTGGATGAGTCTCGGTTCCATAATGGATTTGAGCCAAAGACCATGGTTTTAGTTTAAAAGGACTCGGATCATAGTTGAAGCATATAAGCTTGTTGACTTAAATAATAATATACTGCTGCTGCTGCTATTATTATTATCACTATTATTACTCCTCCTCCTCCTCCTAGTATTATCACTATCACTATTATTATTATTGCAGTCACTTGAAGCAAGTTGTAGTATCTCCATAATTAGTTAAAAATCAATCTTTTTTTCTTCTATTAGGAAATGGAAGAAAAGGAAATACATTTCATTCTATCATCGATATTTTGACATTTTATGATTTAAAATAACTAAAATATCAATAAATTACACACACATATTTATAAAATAATAATAACATTATTATTTCTAACATATTTTTTTAAAAAATAGATGATTTATATTTTCTTTTTATTTATGCTACAATTGGAGAGCGGAATGTAAATCTACATGATTTACTAATTATAAGAACTAGAAGTTTATTAATCCCTTGCATATTTTCTTGTGCTATATTTATTTTTTAGTTTTATATTTTAATATATTCTAAAATAACCTAGACCAAGTGATTGACCCAACGGTTGCAGCAATAATCCAACCACTTGATTGAATTACTTTGCCTTCCAAGTTTAAAAAGTATAACAATTGGAGCAACAATGCAGGGCAAATCCTTTTTGTTGATAATTTTTGTCCAGTTTCATTACATTAATGATGAGTTTTTAAGAAAAATAATTGGGATAGATCAATTATTAATATGTCTATTTACATGAAAAAAATTTTCTATTGCTCCACCATTGCAAGTTAAAATTACTCATATATCCCTCATCAGTTCTCAGCTTTATTTTAGGATAAATCCACATCAAAGAATCTATTTATGCATCTCTTTCAATGCTTGAATTAAATTAATATTAAAACAAAACTAATTTTGCATCCCTTTCAATTGTTTCTTATTTTATTTGATTTGATAAATAAAGAATTAAAATAGATGTATAATAACTTTTCACAATAAAGATCCATCTTGACATAAATTAAGAAATATTATGGAACCTATAAGAAATTTTTAGCTTACCACCATGGGGCTACATAAAAAAAATTTCATCAAAAGAACAAGTATGCAATTGATCTCTTGTAATATCTTGCAATGTTTCTTGTTTGAAGAAATCACCTTATAAGTCCAATTACTGCCATGGAGTTGTATAAAAAGTTTTAGCTGAAAAATGACTCGTAGTTAATTGCTAGACTACTTACCTCTTAACAAAGTAATTAAATTTAAACTACAGATCGAGCTAGCCAAGATGTCAGGTCACCGAATCATTGGTGCAACCACCAAGTTGGTTAAACCAAGTTAAAATTAAAATAAATTAAAAATATAAAATATTGAAATCTTCAACATATATTAATCATATGGATCCACACACTCACCTTCAATTGCTTACTTTACATTGGTAGCCGGCCACCACACCCCCAACCAACCCACAGGAAAAAAAAAGAAAAAAAAAAAAGCTACTCCACCTCTCTCTCTCACCTTTGTCTTTGAACTGACTTCTAATCAACAAATGCATGAAAATTCACAAGGTGCACTTGTTTAAATTGCATTTTAGTCCGCTAACCTCATGGTCAAAATATAGCAAGGTAGGCTTCCTTTTAGGAGATTTCGTATACCAAATTATTCTCCCATTTGGCAGGAAAGCTAATTGGACCCAAGGCCCTCCTAAGGTAAAGACCCTTCCATCTTAAAATTAAATTATTTCTGATATATTTTTTATCCTAAAAAATTCCAATATGTTAGGTGATTGGATCCCAGCCTACAATCTCAAGATGACCTTTTTATGATGAGATTCCTTTGGGATTTTTTTTTTCTTTTTTTTTTTTTTTAATTTGAAGGGCAAAACTCCATGCAGAATACTTCTTAAACAAAATAATATTCACCTGAAACACAATATTGTCTTGACAAGTAGGCCCATCGAACGAGACTGGGCCAACAAGGAACTCATATTTGGAAGGAACAACCACCCTTGATGCCTCCACCTCACAAGCAGCTGCCCACGCAGCCTGGAAAGCCTGCATCACACAAGGACATATTACTAAGCTACCAAGATCATGAAAGAATGTGATATAACAACTCTAATTCTAACATGTTTTATGACTAGTTCTCAATCATATTTACCCATCTTCTATCAATTATCTGAAAACAATGTAAAGTGGAAGCAGAAATACTGATTTTGCACCAACCTTGGTGTCATCAGTTGTGCCATCGCCCTTAGCTCCAAAATCTAGCACGTCAAATGCCGTTCCATGTGGGGCTGGTGGAATCGGGCTCGGGCTCGGTTGTGGTTTTGGTTTAGGTGTTGGACTCGGAATCGGTCTTGGTTTTGGTTTTGTTAATTGGCTTGGGTTTGTGGGACTCGACCCTCCACCAGACTTCCCTTCATCACCTGCCCTCCAATCCCATCCTCTTCCAGCATCACAGATATCCAAGGTGGAACACATGACTAGGAGCACAAGGAGAAAGGGGATCGTTAGGCCTTTGAAACTGAAGCCACTCATGCTTATACTCGTATCTTGTGTTATTGTATGGAGTTGCCAGAAAGGATTGCAAGGCTGGGTTTAAATAGCCACAGCCTGCCCTTCCTCCCTCCCTCATAAGCACTCCAGAAGTTTAACAATGGCAAGGAATTCAATGTCTTTTCCCTTTGGCTCCTCTCCACCCTCTTGCTTTTGTGATCACATTTTTCAAATAGTTCTGATGTAAACCTTTCGTTCTTTTGTTACAATTGGTGACCATTGTTTTAGGTGTCCCACCTACGAGTGCAAGTGTTTTATAGTAAGTTAATTAAATATCTGATTTTATAAGACTCACTTGTTGGCAATACTGTCTTCTCAGAATTATTTTTTGATTTAAAGGAAATCACAAGAAATGATATATAATATCACTTTCATCAAAACGAAACAAGTAGTATTGGATCCACTCACCATATTTTAATCACATTAGTCTTAAAAATTTGGTGTTTATAATATTGTATTTTTTTTTTTTTGGAAGTTGTCAAATATTTTCCTTGTAATTAGGGGTTTTCTAATGTTTCGTGAAGTTTTATTAACATAAGTTATATATTTCTCAAGTTTTTAATGCAAACGAGACAAATAGAGTCTTTGTGGCCATTAGGCGGTCCAATAATGCCCGTTATAACCGATCTTCTTGTCACATGCAACGGTCACGGGTGGGAGTTTTGGTAGTTTTGATCTATTCTCCATCAAAAACGCAAAAGCTCCTCCTGCCGGAAAAGAGTCGGGCTACAAAATTACTTCTAAATCCTCCCCCTAGCTTTCACTCAAACTAGAATGCAGGTGAAGGAATGGGAAAGAAGGCTCTCCCATAAACAAATGCCGAACTCAAATGACTGCTTGACAATCACTGGAATTTGTTAATGCTTGTCCGTTCCGTAAAATAAAATCATAAGAAAGATATGGCTTTAGGAGAAATTCTTATGTAGACTTAGCCTACAATAAATATCGTAGATTAAGCTAATAAAAATAAAAATCAAAATTATATTTTGGTTGATGAATGGTTGAGAGTTGAGTTGAGATTGTAATCAATGAGATAATCAATAAAATTAATGAAATAATCAATGAAATGTAACTCAATTTTCAACCATCCACCGACCAAAACATGGTTCTGAACTTTATTTTTATTAACTTAGACTATAGCATTTATTGTAGACTAAGTCTACACAAGAATTTTTCATATATCAAATGATGGACAATTTTGTAGCATTTCTCTTGGAACCTCTTCCGTAAATAAAAAAAATACAGAGGGCACCTTATTGGAGTCGGAGGATTTAATTGGAAATTGAACCGGAGATGGGGTATAAAATCATCTGGGTTTCCTTTTTTTTATTTTTATTTTTATTTTTATTTAAGTTATAAAGAAAGGGAGGGACCTTACCTGCACTATAATTATCCGAATTTAAATTTTTAGAGATGCATCGTTCGAGAAAGAAATACAGAACCTCTGGAGAACTTCATTGATTGCCCTTAACTGCTACGGATCATAGTTTCAGGCATAGGTCAAGTTGCAACATTTGAGCTGCCATTTGAGGTTAAATTCTTCACTTATAATGAACCAAGTTTGGAAAAAGCGCTTATTACCTGCGGTAAATAAGCCATAAATAAGGCTACTCTCAATTGAGAGAGAACGTGACGTTCTTCATATAAAATAATATAGTTAATGAACCATTTCAACGCTCATAACCAAAAAAAAAATCTAGTCATCAATAAATCTTTATGAGCCATCATCATGGGCTTTGTTCTTAGTCAATGTCCACAGTCATTTGAGAAAACTACGAGTTAATCTATGGGGCTTGCTTAAATCATCTATGCATGTTACTTTACCTACTTCGGTAGTTCAACACCATTGCACTTGAATGTATCCAATTCTCTTCGTGCACTCAATAATGAACCTGATAAAGAACAATTCTATAGGAAATAATCCTGATTAAAGGCCAGGCTAATGATATTTTTTTCTACTAATGGGTTTAGATGACGGCTGCATCGAGGCCAAAGAGCATGTTAATGAATTTTCAGCATCTCTGATGATCCGTAGCTGGACATCATAAAAATGAAATGGGACCGCATATCCAAATTCCCTCCAAATCTCATCTTGGTGAGCTCGTTAACCAAGGACCGCTCACTTTGTCAACTCTCGTTGCCTTGGAGTTTGTCTTTTCCTCAGTGATAAAGGATATACTTCTGCTAATTTGACTTTAAGAATTAGGCACCATAACATTCAATGATCCTTAATTATGGCCTAATTATTCTATGGAGTATAACTATGTTCCTTCTATTGTTTTTGCTATTCATTTTTCATCCAATATGCTTAATTTAAGGGAAATATTTTTGGGACGGTTGTAATCACGTTGGCGGAACATAGTGATCTGTACATCCTCTCACACGCATATATTGCATGTGTCTGGATCTAGTAGTAATAGGTCTCTTCTCAAAAAGGAGATGGAGAAGTAATACTAGCAGTATTACTGTAATGTTTCATGGACAGCTGTAATCACATAGCACGAGCATATTAATATCCATATATCCTCTCACATGTATGTGTGTATATATATATATATATAGAAATAGAGAGAGAAAGAGAGAGAGAGTCAGGTTAGAATCAGATCGATCGGATTTGGACTCAAATTCAATTAGATCAAAACTTTATAATAAGGATCCTATATCAATGACGCAAGATGTTGAATATGATCTATTACCTCAAAGCTACTTGCACATAAAAAATCACATGATTTGAAGATCTGTAGCCTATGCATCAAGTAATTAAAAATTAAACAATCTGAATAAAATTGAATTAAATATATTTTTTGATCATTTGATGCAAAAGTTAGGAGTCTTCAAATTATATGATTTTTTGTATGTAAGCAGTTTTGAGGTGGTAGATCACATCCAATGATTTGGATTATTGATATAAGTTTTTCATTATCCAATTTTGATCCGATTGAATCTGAGTCTAAATCCGATCAATTTTATCCAAATTTACCTCTCTCTCTCTCTATATATATATATATATGTGTGTGTGTGTTACTTGAGACTAGATCCAGCAGCAATAAATCTTTTCTTAAAAAGGAGAGATAGCATTAAATACTTGTAGTAGCAACAAATGTAGTACTAGTTGTGGTATGAATCTAATCATATGTATTGCGCAATGTTAAAAGCCATTTATACATATATGCCTGTTTGTGCCAAAAAAAAAAAGTATACACTTGATTTAGAAATATCCAAGTGGGTAGATATGATTTTTTTAAAAAAAATATGACACCGATGCATGCGTAAAGTATTAATTCATCTCCCATTGCTAATGACAGCTATATCTTCCAGCATTTTTTTTTTGAGCAAATCTCTAGACTAATGAGGCATCATAGCTGTATTGCCCTGTGGCCAAAATGTAGATATAGGTTATAGTGTAGCAAATATTTGTTAATTTGTGCTTTCATTTCCCGTTAGGGAAGGCTCAGCTTTCATTGTAGCTTGCACGACATGAACAGATCAAGAGAAGCAGGATGCAACTTTTGACATGCAGTTCAAAAAGTTCCTCCAAAGAAACAACATGATCACGAGCATCACCAGGACTTTAAAAGGAATTTAAATAGCTTTATGGTTATTATAATCAGATTTTTATTATTATATTCCACATTGTTCTTTGTTTTTACTCTATCAACCAAGTACGCTATCAAGCCAACTTTGTCTTTTATCCTAATCCATCTGTATCAAGAGTTCAAACAGTGACATCTGGGTTTGATCAAAAGAAGCTAAGCAGTTGCTTCACACGCTTGCACTATTTTAACAGGATGACGTTAAGAAAATGTCAAGATACAGACGCAAGAGTGCAAAATGTTAGCCTCCGAATCCACGAGAATCTAGAGATGGAAGTTTCTTTTCTCAAAAAACCAATCTTGTCTCCCTTCCATTCTTCGCCAGCCTCACTTTTTGCATGATGTATCTTATCACTTCGAGAAATCTAGCTGGCTAAACGTATCTGGATTTGATAGTTGGAATGGAACATTTTCTTGTTGGATGAACCTAGTCAGACCCCACATCTCAAGTTGCTAACATCCTTTTCAATCATCGGCTGTGCCTCTGCTTATATAATTGTTCACCAAACTATTTGGTTTAATACTTAGAAACCCAGTCAATGTTCACAGGCCTCAAAATTTTGTCAAACCTTTTCCTACGAAGGAGTTTAATAAATTTCCCCATTAGTTTATCATGAGCATTTATTGGTACAATGAACCTGCTACAAGAGGTCATTGGCTGCATTATATTACCATTAGCATTACTTGAAGGAGTGATATGCTGCAACCCTGAATATTTCAAGCCTTGGTACAATACTAAACATTTCCCAAAATGTGTTACATCATGTAGAACCACATTTATTTGCACTCGTTGAACCAAATCATATTGAGCCATGCTCTTAGGGGAATCAAACCATGTCTAAGCCCTGAAGTTTATTGCTAAAGCAGAGCAAACCATGCCTTCAGCATGCTGTGCCCATCGAACATGTAGATTCAAATGCATATCCTCGCTCCAATGCACAGAGCTGTCAACAGTGGATAAATATTGTTGTTTTCTCGTTGGCAATGAAAGAGCAGATATTTTGATTGCAGAGTGATTTAGGAGAATCAACAAACTCGATATAGACCACTACCATTATTAGTATTCACAAAGATCACCAAACTTTAATGTATATTACTTTAGCCATTATGGATATTTAGGATGATCTCAAATTCCGTGTGAATTGCTTTGGCTATTACAGATATCCACGAGGACCACTAAACTTAATGTAGATTATTTTGGCTATTATGAAACTCGATGTGGATCACTTTGAATACTATAGATCAGGTTGGATAGGATTCAATAGTAAGATCTGCCACATCAGAAAATTGAATTGAATGCTAATCTTAAGAAGGCTATAACTTGGTCATATATATCCGATTGAGATGATCTTTTTTTTTTTTTTTTTTTTGAAATTGGATTTCTCTTCGAGGTCTATAATTTTAGGCTAACTCCTAGAAGATTAAATTGGGACAAAATTCCATTCTCATTTGGACCACAAAACAAACAGGACAAAATGAAACTTTTCTTTTTAGAAAGAATTTTGACTGGAGGTTATTTTTCAATCCATGAAAAACTGAATAAAATGATAGAATGCAAAATTGATGTAAAAGATGAGATCTATTTTTTATAAAATTTTAATATTTTTTTATAATTTTTTCTATGTTAATTGTTGTGGGATCGTGCCACCTCAACCTCAGGACTCATCCCCAGAGCAACAATA
This sequence comes from Elaeis guineensis, assembly GCF_000442705.2. Lineage (NCBI taxonomy): Eukaryota > Viridiplantae > Streptophyta > Magnoliopsida > Arecales > Arecaceae > Elaeis > Elaeis guineensis. The sequence continues at coordinate 21,350,728 of NC_026005.2, forward strand.
CCCCGAAGATCGATCCGATAGTACGAACGAGCCTTGATCATGACCAAACTGCACGTCGGCCGTCGACCTTCATCCTCAGCAGCCTATGTGATGAGATGTCAAGTCCCATCAATGCATTCGAAATTATTAGCGAAGACCCTCTTGTGATCCCATCAAATTGTATCACTCGATGTCAAATCGAGCCACTCCTAAGAATGGCCGGATGTGCTGGACAAGACCCTGTCAAATCATGTCAATCTAGAACAGTATGTCAGGAGAAGTTGGAATGGCCTCTCATGACTTTCTTCTCAACAATTCCTCTATAAGAGAGTAATTGGGACCCCCCGAAAAAGGTGGTAATGCACCCTTCATGCTCACCCTCTCTTATCTATTTCAAATATCTGACTTGAGCATCAGAGGGCTCATGTAGGAGCTAAATCTGGTCGGAGGTTTGTTTTGTAGGTTTGGTCACCATCGACATCCGTCGGACACCGCCATGCTCTAGCCTCTCTGACCTGAGCTAGAAATCTACTGTAATAGATTTGACGCTAGAGGAAGGATCGGACCTATAGTCCAGATCCAGAGAGAGAGTATGCCACATCGCTCCACTATATCCCGACAGAGGCAAGGCAAAGCCCACACCCATCCACTTCTCATTAACTGGTTGAACCAGAGCAATCACTTGTGGTAGTAGAATCCTAGTGGTTTGATAACCTGGTCAATCAGTTTCAGGCGTTGATAAGTGCCATCCAACACCTGCAACGAGATGTGGAGCATCGACTGTTGTCTCAACCAGCTCCTCTGGTGGTGCCCTCCTGACATAGTTACCAAGTCTCTGGTTCTGGAGGATCCTCCTTGAAGGACCCGCCAGACGACCTCCCTTGATTGGCGATCACCCTCACACCATGGGTCCACCCATGGTCAACAATATTGGTGATCCCCCGCCTCTTCTGATGGAGATTCAACCTTGGGTTGTACTTTCCACTCGAGACGATCTCATCAGGATGAAGATCTTGAGCGAAAGATCCGTGATATCGAGCACCAACTTGCAAAGGTCCAGATGGGTGGCCAAGGGGACAATAATATCCCTAGATTCAGTTCTCGACCACCCTTCGCCCATTCCATCTTATAGGAATCGATCCCTAGTCAGTTCAGTATGCTCACCATGGAGTCATATGATGGCTCTACCAACCTCTTAGATCAGCTGAGGGCTTCAAGGCCTTCATGACACTTCAGGGTGAAGGAACCAGATCTAGGATTTCAGGGTTAGATCTTGAAATATTTTCAAGATCAGATAGCAGAAGACTAAAATAAATCAAAATTTATCTTGTAAAATCAGAGAATCCCTAGATTTAAGATCCTATTACATGATTATTACATGATATTAAATTAAAAATTAAAATATAAAGAGCAAGAACTACATGTTGATCATATCAATATGTTTTTATACTACATCTAATGTATGTAAAATATAATAGATCAGATCTATTACCTTGCAAGTTAGATATTTTAACTTTGCTGATCCGAACTCGAAGATGATGTTGCAAGCCGCACACACATCCGACCTCTAGAAGTCATTCACACGAGCCCACGAATCACGATCAGAAGTCTTGGTCCAGAAAATCAGCACAGTATGCTAGTACTGCACTGATCCTTCTTCGATGGTCGATTAGATGCCTCATTCTTCTTGATTTGGACTCTTTCAAAGATGAGAAGTAGGAGAAGGAGTTTTAGATGTGAGACACTCTCAGAAAACTCACAGATGGAGGAAGAAAAGATGTGAACTCAATGACCCTAGAAGAAGACCCTCTTCTTCTTCTCTTTGCTCTAACCCAGACACCTAGTTTTGTGTCAATTAGATCTCCATGCCCCAAGACTTTTTATCTTTGATTTTTTGATGCCCCAAAGGTCTCTCAATGCTCTATAATCCATAAAAATTTCATGAAAAAATTTATTTTAAATAGAGAGATATGAAGAGTCCTTGTCTAGGTCAAATACCTAGTCAAGGATTATCCAAACAAGGCAAGACAAGGGGCGCCCAACTTTTGGATGTCTCCTCCTTCTTTTTCTTTCGTGGACCACTAGCAAAGGGTGCATATTATATGCCATAAAAGTCACAAAAATCTCAAAAAAAATTTGAATAAAATCAGTGCCATAAGGAAAGAGTTTTGGTTTTCTAAAACTCTATCTTATAGAATTTGAAATCCAAACTAGTTTCTACTTTGACTTGATCCACAACCACATTCCATGTAAGAGAGAAAGAGTGGAGAGCTTTGGGCATACGTGAAGGCCTGAGAGAGAAGGTTTTGTCACACAAAATAAGAGAGAGTGGGCATGGGATAAGAGAGAATGGGCATGGGGGGCTAAGGTGGTGTAAGGTGGAATCCTAGTCTTACTAGGATTCAATCTATGACTTGTTCAAATTTGATTTCTAAAACCAAATCAAACCAAAACCAAATCAACCTAATTAAAATAGGTCTTAACCCAATTAAAAATTTAATTTAATCAAATTAAATTAGATTTAAATCTGATTTAATTTTTTAATCAAATTAGAAATTAGGTTGACCCAAGTTTTATTTGAACTAGGACTAGTTTTTTCTTGCACTTGGCTTATCCAATAAACCAATTGAACTTGATTCAATCAAGCCCAAACTAAATCTAATTAAATTATATTCAATTAGACTTAATCTCAGCCCATTGGCTTAATCAAATTAAGTCAATTAGCAATCAAATTACTAATCGATCTTCCTGCAACACTTGCACTAGGTTAAATGTCAATCGTATTGATCGTTTAACCTTAGAATGATTCTTAATCATTGATCAACCATCCGATCAGATCGTAAATTCTAATGTATGTGATCTCATAGGTCCGAACCTAAATTGATAGTACAGAAATAAATTTCTATACCAATCGATGTGACCATCTAGCAATGGTACTTGACGGTCGGATAGATCGAATGTGTAGAACAATATCCTTAAAACCCATGCGGATATAGTTTTCATATAATTTATTTTTTTGATCAAAATGCTCATAGAATACCTCAGAGTTCAACTGTCAACTCTGATCAGGTTGTCCTCATTGTATTTCAAAATATCAAATCCATCTGATGGATTACCCTGGTCAAGGTTTTGCTAAATTGAAATACAGTGACTCATTCTTCTCCAACTCTTGGAGTGGTCAATCCCATCTCAATCACACTCCGACTTCACAAGTACTTGACTGTGCCCAGAAGCCTTCCATCACTGAATTAGAAATTCAGTTAGTCCAGTATCAAAGTACAGTGAGTTGCTTGCAAGTCACTGAGGGGATCTCAGATCTAAGGAACACTTATATCTATATCCCATTAGAGACATTCTCGATGGTAGAATGCTCTGGAGTTGGTCACGTTCAATGATGATGTATCCTTATATCTCACTTGTATGCCATACCAGTGTCTCCACACTCTTTGATTAAGAGGACAACCAATCCATATGGCCTACCATGACCTATGCTCGATAGAAGCTGTCATCCTTATTAATAGCCTATCATTTAGTCATGAACAGTTTTAAGGACTAATCGATAAATCCTCTCTTTATCGAACCTAAATAGTCCTAAGGATTTCATCACAACAACGGAGTTCATTAGAAAATAAAAACTTATGATGAAAATATCAAAAATATATTTTATTTATTAATAAATCAATTACAATACAAGGTTGCTCAATCGTCAACAGGTTGACGATTGGCTTTTGGGATATATTTTCCAACACAGGGCACTTCAAACATCCTTCTCTCCCTTGCTTTGCCGCAACATTGGAGAAGGCGGCGTGAACTTGGTATTCCAAGCTCCAATCAAAATTTATTTTTTTTTTCGAGCAACTTGGACGTTAGTTCATTGCTCATTTTAGTAACAGCCAAGTCCAATCGAGGGCTTCGGATAGTCTTTATTTCCCTCCACTAGGAGGAGAGAGAATCTTTGCATAGCTACATGGTGCGCTTCAAAGAGGCCATATTAGAGGTGCACCAGTTGGATGAAGCCATCGCTATGTTGACTCTGAAGCGGGGTCTCCGTAATGAGTGCCTCATATACTCTTTTGACAAAACATATCCAAAGGACTATATTGATCTTCTAGCCCGGGCTTGTAAGTACATATAGGCCGAAGAAGGGTGGATCGCATGCTAGGAAGAATGGGTCTTCAATACGAGGTGTGTGCAGGAAGACATGCGCCCAAACTAGATTTTGTGGGAACCCCTACGACCAGCAAAGACTTCATAGTCGAGGGGTCCACCTCGATGCTACTCCCTTTGAACCTAGATCTTTATGGAGATCGAGAGAGAGGGCTATCTCCGTCGGCCTCCACTGACTTAGTGGAACAAATAGAAGTATTGTTGCTTCCATCACAACGATGACCATGACATCGAGGAGTGCTACCAGTTGAAGGATGAGATCGAAGTCCTCATTCGCTAGGAGTATCTCAGGAAGTATGTTTAAGAGCAGTAGAACCGAGCCCTGAAAGAATTGCCCCGAGACTGGTGCAACGAGGATGAGAACAACCGACCTGCTTTCAGAGTCATTAACCTGATAACCAGATCTTAAGGCACAAATGGAGGGGGCGTCGAGCCGTGCTGAAGGCCAAATGGAGACCCTAATGGAATCTTCGATTCTCAGACATAAAGTTTTGAGAATCCCTAGACATATTGCAAGTAAAAGTCTATAAATCATTTAGTTTTATTAATGAAGTTGCTCTACTGAGCTTTCATAAATTTTATATAAGTCAAAAAGCCTAAAGGCGGTGAAGGGGCTAATTCTCTTGGGGACCCCTCTCAGCCACTTAAGTGCTCCTCATCCATGGATGGATCGAATCCAGCTCACCCTCTCATCCACTATCGAGTTGAACTGAAGTTGCATAGTACGAACCACGATCGAGAACATTGAAAAATGGGGGGGGATCCCCTAACAATATCACGTTCGAAGCCAGGGCACAAGGAGTGATCCTAGAAGTATAAAAACTCAAAAATAATAAAAATATTTTATTTGCCAAAACAACATTGTTTGTGTAGAGACTATAATAGAAAATGCTATAAGGATGGAACCCCACTAATACCATCGACTGTCGATTTGGTGGCAAATCCAAGCCGTGTCCCTAGGTTTGCAGAGATGTTTATGCAGGAGGATCTCTACCTGAAGGAAATGACGATCCTTAGAAAAGGATATTAGTGATGGTATAGCCGACCCTTCTCCTGGGACCTCTTCACCTCCAGGATATTATCCTTGGGATGCCTAGAGGAGTGCTTGGTCGGGGGGTAAGGAGCTTCACTCAGAAAGGTGGAGACCTCCTCTTTAGAGCATGACATTGAAGCAGCCTTTGATGACCACCAATCTGACTCCTTCACCAGAGCGATGGATATTTTCAATACCTCCCATGCCAAAGTACATGCCCAAGCATTCTCCCAAGATGTTCGGTTGCTGGTCGAGTGGTAGAAAAATCTTTCCAACTGAAGAGGCATGTGTTCGGAATTGTGTCTCAAAACCAATCATTAGTCTATTGACGGTTGAGCTTATTGATATAATTGTATATGAATTAATTAATAAAATATTTATTTGATAATTTTTTTATTATAAGCTTGTACATCTTCTATATCGAATTTTTGTGTTATGATGAAAGTCCTTAGGACTATTTTAAATTAATAAAGGAGAATTTTCATTTAGTCCTTAAATGAATTCGCAATCAAATGTTATGTCATTACTAGGATGATAGACATATCAAATATAGATCGTTGTGTGCTATATAGTTGCTTATCCTCTTAATCAAAGAATGTAGAGATGCTGGTATGATTTGCAGATGAAATATAGGAGTACATTTCACTAAACATGACCCACTTCGAAGCACTCTACTATCAAAAGTCACTCCGAAGGGATATGGGTATAAGTATCACTCTGATTTAAGATCATCACAGTGACTTGCAAGCAACTCACTGTGCTTTCATGCCAGATTACCTAAATTTTTAATTCAGGATCGAAAAATTTTTGGACACAGTCAAGTACTTGTGAATTCGGTGTGTGAATCAAGATGAAATTGATCACTCCAAAGGATTGAGGAGAATACTTTGTGTTTCAATTTAGTAAGACCTTGGTCAGGGTAATCCTTGTGAAGAGTCACAAAATTTATTAGATTGAGACACATAATGGATGTACTGTTGAGAGTTGACAGTTTAAACTCTAAGTTATCCTAGTATCAAGGGTCAAAGGGATGAATTATACGGTAACTATATCCAAATAAATTCTTGAGTATTATTTTGTATACATTCGATCTATCCAAATATCGAGTACTATTATTAGATGATTACTTTGATTGATACAAAAATTTATTTCTATGCTATCGGATTAGGTTCGAACCTATGAGGTCACACACATTAGAAGTTCTTCTTCGATCTCATGACTAATCTAAAGAGTCTCAGTGGATGGAGACTCTAGTGGAGGATTAATTAATGATTAATTAGTAATTATATCATTAATTAATTCAATTTGATTGAGCATTAAAGTCTGGATCAAGTCTGATTGAATTGGATTCAATTAGGTCAGATCTGATTAGGTAGTGAGATGTCCTAATCAGTAATGGAGAAATGATCCTGATTTGATCGGATCTATAGCTCAATTAATTTTTTAATTTGATCAAATTTAATTGAGATTATAGGAGCCTAATTAAATTAAGTTTATCATATTTTATTTAGGTTTAATAGGATTAGGTTTGAAAGAAATCTAATTGGTTAAACCCTAGTGTCCCAGATGAATGGGACTCTCTCCCTTGTGCCACCCAAAATGTCTCACGTCTTTTCTCACCGCATAAAATATGTTTGTGTATGAGAAAATTAGAAGTTAATCCTTCTTTTCTCATCCATTAAGGATAGGATTTGGTTGGTTTTGAATTGAATTCCAAATGATTTGAATTTCAATCTAAAATTCTATCCTTATCCTTCCACACGTTGGCTTCTTTTGAAGGCGCCTATTGTGTATGAGAAAAGGAAGTGTTCTTAATTATTTTCTATACCTAAATTTTTTTGATAAATCTCTCTTTAAGTCAGATAAAGGTGAGAAAAAGTTGGAGTCAAATTGAAATTCAAAATGATTTGAATTGCAACAAACTCCAGCTCTTATCTTATCTAATCTGGTTTGTGTGACAACCATAAAAAGGCCACAATTTTGTTTGCCAACGAGAGAGAATTTTTCATCGTGAGATACCAAAGGAAAGAGGGGCCAAAAACCTTCTTTGAGGCATAAGGTTTGGGTGGGCTTTTATCTTTCTTGGCATGAATAAAGGAGGAGACCGATCTCCTCTCGGGTGAGAGACTTAAAACTGTTCTAGGATTTTTGGATGAAGAAAAAACCAAAGAGAAGAAAGTCTTCATTAGATTTTTCTCTACCATCCAGCATCTTCTGATCCATCTTCAATGTCAAAAAGGTTTGAGATGATCGAAAGAAGAGATCAAATCAGATCTGCCATCAGAAGTCGACTGCATGAGCTAGCACTCCCACAGAGGGCTGATCGGTCTGAGGGCTTTGTGTGGACCATCCGTAGAGGTCGGATGCTTGTGCGGCTATGAGCGATCAGAAAAAACTTTTAGATTTACATTCTTGATTATGGAGTTTGACTATCCATGCTCAGGTATTGGGTTTGAAATCCTAGAAGTAATATATTAGATCTATTACTAAATACTGTTTTTTGGTTCACATGCTTGTCATTTTAGATTCAGATTTTTATTCATATAAATTCATATCATAAATCTATTTATAAAAGTTTTAAGATCATATCTTATAGATATATTTATAGATTAAATAGTTTAATTTAATATTTTTTTACTAAAAATTTTTGAAATGCATACATTAAACCCCTGCACAACCCTTTCAATGATATCAGAGCTAGATTTTCTTATGATATGAATTTATTTTTGTATATAATCTGATTTTAATTATTTAGATTAGATCTAAATAATTAATTTAATATCTGAGTAGTATAGTAATCTGGTTGGATAGATCCTCATAGCCGTCCGATCATAGGAGAAATCAGAGTTTTGCAACTCTATTTATCCATTCGATAAGATCTCCTATGGCGTGTAGGGATGCTACGCGATCTTTTTGATGATAGTGAATAATAAAAAAGAATTTTAAAATTTTATTTTAGATTTGAAATAATATATATTAGATTTAAAATTGATATTTTGATCATTAGATGATTGATTGTAAAATTTTTTTATAAAATTAAAAATTATTTTCAAACACCGAACCTGAACTCATGTCAGTCTAAAACTTAATTGAGAATTAAGCGATCTAGATTTGAGAATCAAAGATCTAAGGCATTAATTTCATAATTCATGGGTTAATAGGTTAGCTCAAGTCATGTCCATTTAACTGGGTTAGACCTAGGATTAGAAATTATTGATAATGGACTATGTTAGTAATTGATCAAATCTAATTAAAAGTTAATTCTGATTGGGTCAATTCTGATTGGGTCAAATCTAGTTGGTCAAGTTCATGTCTTTGATTAGATCAATATGGACTTTGATCATGGCTCCATGGTTGAACCCAAGTCTATAAGTTGATCAAATTGAAAATGACTAACCAGTTGGTGTCTAAGATAAGTATGGCAGCTTTGATCGGTGGTCATTAATTGGAAGCTATTCGCATAGATTAAATCTATATCGAGTTAATGGTATATCCCTCCCACTGATCTCACTTACTTGACCAACATGGTGAATCATATTTTGATTAGATCACTTAATAATTGGGGTTGACCCATGCTCACTAGAAAATTAGTATGACTGATTTAGGTACCCCTAGTTCAACTTGTCTTGAGTTCTTTTTATGACTTGGTGAAGTCAGTGGGAGGATTTATAACTGGTTGGCTGGACCAGCTTATGCCTAATCTTTTTTAATCTGACTTGGTGAAGTCAGTGGGAGGATTAAGATTCACTGGTTAAGTCTCTTCTCATCTCTCAATTCAACTAATTAAATCTTCTAAAATTGTTAGGTCCCCAAAATGAAATAGTTATGGTGATAACTAGATCATAGCCTCCCATTAAGTTAGATGATAATGAGTCCAACTGTTTAGATAATCATTAGAGGTGCCACACGTCTGATACTCATTTGGCTGTCAGAATTATCATTCATAATATGTTGATTTAGTTGTGTCTTTCTGATGATGGTCAGGTTGGTCGAGCCACACTCAGGCCTGATCACTCGTTTGGTAGATGCACTAAATTCTGGCATGTTAATGGTTGGAATAACTGGTGTCTGGGATAAAATTGAATGCTAGAAATTGTTTGGTGAAATAACTGGTTAAAAATTTATTCATGGGTGCATAGGGGTTGGCCGAGCCATACTCGGATCCATGTGCAGTCCATATGGATTCTAGTACATACTAAGAAATTAGTGTAATTCTTCGAATTGGAGGTAGAGGCTTTCAATTCGAATAAAATAGTAAAAAAATTTTTAGACTAAAATTCATATTTTTAGGCTTAATCAATTCATATACTAATTAGGTTTTGATTTTTTTTTTGCAGTCATGGCTACCACCTTGTCACTCCGATCACTATTAGATAGTGATAAATTGATGGGATCAAATTTTGATAGCTGATATCGAAAGCTCAAAATAGTCCTAGAGCACGAACGGATCTTGTATGTATTGACAGATCTGACACCCGAGGAGCTAGCTCTGAACGTGCGTAGCACGGTCAGAGACACTTATTAGAAGTGGCTCAATGATCAAACTACAGTTCATTATATTATGCTGGTGACAATGAATGATGAGTTAAGCCATCATTTCGAGAATGCTTGCCACAGGACATGTTGTAAATATTGAACAAATTTTTTGGCACACCCGATGATGTTAAGAGGCACAAGATTAGTTGTGCCATCTTCAACATTCGAATGAGGGAAGGAGCATCAATCATTGAACATGTACTATACATGATTGAGATGATTGAGTGCTTAAGCAAGCTCGACTTTCTCCTATATGAGTAGCTGGAAAAAGATGCCATTCTGAACTCTTTGTCCAAGTCCTACCTTCTTTTTCTTATTTTCGAATGATAAAGCCTGCAGTCAACTACTACGATTTACTGGGATTGTTGTAGAGCTTTGAGAAGGATCACCAGCTCCACAAGGAGTCGGTGAATATAGTGGGAGGATTTTCTTCTGGATGTCGACCCTTTAAGAAAGAAAAGAAAAATAAGAAGAACAAAAAAAGGATGTAAAGTGCTGGGGCACCCAAGCCCAGTCAAACCAAAAAATTTAAGTCCGATCAGAGTCAGGTGGAATACTTCTACTGCAAGAAATAGGGGCATTGGAAGAAGAATTATCCTCAGTACATTACCTCTTTGGATTCGAACAGATCGAGAAAGAAGCAAGTTATTGCTGGACAAGATAATTATATGATAACACTTTGTAATTTTTTAATTTTGATTCTACTATCTGGATATTACATACCAGAAGTTCTTTTAATATTTATAATTTGTTACAGGATCTGCAGGTCAGTAAGAGATTTGAAGAAGGCAAAAGATTCCTCAATATTGAAGATGGAAGATCAGTTCTAGTTCTAGCATTAGAAATTATTAAGCTTGTATTCAAGTTGAATATAATTATTTTTAATGAATATCACTTTTGTCCTTTCTTTTTATTGAATATTATTTCTATAGGCCTCTTGACCATGTACGGTTATAAAATTTTAATAAAAAAAATAATTTTAATATCATTATGAATGGTGTTAATGTGATGAATGGACAGCTGAACAATGATATTTACATATTGTCACAACCTGTTAGTGTAATATACACGTTCAACAAACATCCTAGAATTAGTGATGTCTCCGATATCTACCTTTGGCATTGTAGGTTAGATCATATTAACAAGAATAAAATAAATAAGTTGACACAAGAAGAAATCCTTGAAGTCAGTGATTATGAATTACTTTCAACCTGTGAGTCTCGTCTTCTTGAAATAATGATCAAGTCATCTTTTACTAAAAAAAATGAGCAAGCTAATAAAGTTCTAAGTCTGATACATATTGATGTATGTGGACCAATGAACACCAATGTCAAAGGTGGATATTATTATTTTATTACCTTTATAAATGACCTTCGAGGTATAGGCACGTCTACTTAATGACATATAAGTCAGAATCGTTTGAAATGTTCAAACGATTCCGTAATGAAGTAAAAAAATAAAATGAAAAGAGTATTAAAACTCTTTGATCCGATTGAGGAGGAGAATACCTCTCCAGTGAGTTTCGGACATACTTAGAAGAGAATGAGATTCTCTTGCAATGGATCCCTCCTAGAATACCATAGCATAACCGTATATCGAAAAGGAGAAATCGAACTCTGTTAGATATGGTTCGGTCCATGATGGGCTTTGCAAGTCTGCTGATCTCCTTTTGGAGATATGCACTCTAGTCGGCTTGTTATATTTTAAATAAAATTTTGAGTAAGTCTGTAAGTAAAACATCACATGAGATATGGACAGGACGTAAGCTAGCACTCTCTCATTTTAGGGTTTAGGGATGTCCGGTTTATGTCAAACATTTAAAAACTGACAAGCTTGAACTTAGGTCTGATAAGTATTTATTTGTAGGGCATCCAAAAGAGATCAAGGGGTATTACTTCTACCTTGCTGATAAACAGAAGGTGTTCATCAGAAATAGGGCAGTCTTTCTAGAAAAAGAGTTTCTTGGGAAAAGAACTAATACCTCAAAGATTGAAGTTGATGAAGTTTGATCGGTAAAAGATCCGACACAATCTAGTAAATTCATAGAGTTGGACTTGATTAGATCAAATCCAAAATCTATTGTAGAAATATTTTTAAGGAGATCCGGTAGAGTACCGCATCAATCAGATAGATACTATGATTTTTTGATTTAAAACGATGATCCAGTTAAACTCGATGAGAACAATGAAGATCCGATCACCTATATAGATGTGATGCAGAGGTCTAATTCTGATAAGTGGCTAGAAGTCATGAAATTTGAAATAAAGTCTATAAAAGTCAATAATGTATGGATATTGGTTGGCCCATCTAAAGGGATAAAATCTATAGGGTGTAAGTGGATCTTCAAAAAGAAGAGGGGCACAGATGGAAAGGTAGAAACCTATAAAGTATGTCTGCTTATCAAGGGTTACCGTCAGTATTATGGTATTGACTATGACGAGATATTTTCTCCTGTGGCAATACTCAAGTTTATTCAGATCATACTTGCGATAGCAGCACATCTGGACTATGAAATCTGACAAATGGATGTGAAAACAGCCTTCTTAAATGGAGAGCTAAACAAAGAGGTATATATGATATAATCTGAAAGTTTCATATCCACAGATGAGTTTAAGGTGTGCAAGCTTCAGAGGTCCATTTATGGACTTAAGCAGGCATCTCGAAGTTGGAACATGCATTTTGATAAAGTGATTAGAATGTATAGCTTCATTAAGAATGGAGAGGAACCCTACATATACAAATAGATTAATAACTCGATAATAATATTTCTTATTTTGTATGTGGATGATATTCTCTTAATCGAGAATGACATCCCTACATTACAAGGAATAAAAGTTTGGTTGTCATCACAGTTCTCCATGAAGGACTTGGGAGAAGCATTCTTCATCCTTGGGATGAAGATCTATAGAGATAGATAAAAAAGGTTGCTTGGATTATCCCAGTCGACATATATTGATACTGTGCTGAAAAAGTTCAGTATAGAAAATTTCAAGAAAGACTATCTTTCAATAGATTAAGAAATTTTTCTCTCGAAGAATGATTGTCTGATAACTCCTCAAAAGAGAGAGCGTATGAGTAGAATTTCATATGCTTTGACAGTGGGATCTATTATGTATGCCATGACATGTACATGATCGGACGTGGCATACTCACCAGGGGTAGTGAGCAGATACCAGTCTGATCCAGGTGAGAACTACTGGAAGGTCGTAAAGACCATCCTTAGGTATTTAAAAAATACTAAGGATAAGTGGTTTATCTATGGAGAATCCAACTTAAAACTTATGGGGTTTACAGACTTCAATTTGTAATTGGATCATGATGACAGCAAGAACGTGTCGGAATATATTTTAAATCCTGAATGATGGAGTTATTTGATGGAAGAATTTCAAATAGCACACTATGGTCGACTCTACTTGTGAGACGGAATATATCGCAGCATTCGATACTGTGAAAGAAGCTGTGTGATTACGAAAATTCATCAACGAGCTTAAAGTGGCACTCTCCTTTGATGGCCCTGTCTTGTTGTACTGCGACAGCACTGGCACCATTGCTCAAGTGAAGGAATCGAAGTTACATCAGTGGACCAAGCATATTCTGCACTGCTACCACTTGGTTCAGAAGATCGTGGATCGAGATAACATCAAGCTTCAGAAGATCGATGAAAAGAAGAATCTAGCCGACCCATTTACTAAAGCTCTCAGTGTCAAGGAGTTCGAAGACTATAAATCAAAGATGGGTATATGATACTGTATCGATTGGCTTTAGTCTAAGTAGGAGTTGTTGAAAATTGCATCCTAAAGTCAATCATCAGTTTGTTGATAGTTGAGCTTATTGATGTAATTGTATATGAATTAATTAATAAAATATTTATTTAGTAATTTTTTTATCATAAGCTTGTACATCTTCTATATCAAACTTCTGTGTTATGATAAAAGTCCTTAGGACTATTTTAAATCAATAAAAGAGGATTTATCGTTTAGTCCTTAAATGAGTTCATGATCAAATGATATGCTATTACTAAGACGATAGACATATCAAGTGTAGGTCGTTGTGTGCCATATAAGTTGGTTGTCCTTTTAATCAAAGAGCATAGAGACACTGGTATAGCATGCAGGTGAAATATAGGAGTATATTTCACTGAACATGACCAACTCCAGAGCACTCTGCTGTCAAGAGTCACTTCGAAGGGATATGGGCATAAGTATCTCTCTGATCTGAGATCACCATGGTGACTTGCAAGCAACTCACTGTGCTTTGTTGTCGGACTATCTAAATTTCTAATTCAGGATCGGAAGGTTTTTGGGCACAGTCAAGTACTTGTGAAGTCGGTGTGTGAATTAAGATGGAATTGACTACTCTAAAGGATTGGAGAGAATGCTTTGTATTTCAATTTAGTAAGATCTTGAGCAGGACAATCCTTGTGAGGAGTCGTAGGATTTATTAGGTTGAGACACATAATGGATGTACTGTTGAGAGTTGACAGTTTAAACTCTAAGTCATTCTAGCATCAAGGGTCAAAGGGATGAATTATACTTTAACTATATCCAAATAGGTTCTTGAGTATTGCTTTGCATACATTCGGCCTATCCGGACGTTGGATATCATTGCTAGATGGTTACTCCGATTGGTACAAAAATCTGTTTCTGTGCTATCGGATTAGGTTCGAACCTATGGGGTCACACACATTAAAAATTTTTCTCCAATCTCATGGCTAATCTAAAGAGTCTCAGTGGACAGAGACTTTGGTGAAGAGTCTCATTGAATGGGAACTCTGGTAAAGAGTCCCACTGGACGGCAGAGTCCCACTGGACGGAGACTCTGGTGAAGAGTCTCACTGGACTTGGATTCTATCATTAATAGAAGATTAATTAGTGATTAGATCATTAATTAATTCAATTTGATTGAGCATTAAAGTCTGGATCAAGTCTGATTGAATTTGATTCAATCAGGTCAGGTCTGATTAGATTATGAGATGACCTAATCGGTAAGAGAGAAATGATCCTGATTTGATCGGATCTATAGCTCAATTAATTTATTGATTTGATTAGATTTAATTAAAGTTATAGGAGTCTAATTAGGTTAGATTCATCATATTTTATTTGAATCTAATAGGACTGAATTTGAAAGAAATCTAATTGGTTAAATCTTAGAGTCCCAGATGACTGGAACTCTCTCCATTGCACCATCCAAAATATCTCATATCTTTTCTCACCGTACAAAATCAATTTGTATGTGAGAAAATTAGAAGCTAACCCTTCTTTTGTCATCCATTAAGGATAGAATTTGATTGATTTTGAATTGAATTCAAAATGGTTTGAATTTCAACCTAAAATCCTATCCGTATCCTTCCACATATTGGCTTCTTTTGAAGGCGCCCATTGTGTGTGAGAAAAGGAAGTGTTTCTGATTATTTTCTATGCCCAAATTTCTCTAGTAAGTGTCTCTTAAAAAAAGGGTGAGAACAAATTAGAGTCAAATTGAAATTCAAAATGGTTTGAATTACAACAAACTCTAGCTCTTATTCTATCTAATCTGGTTTGTGCGACAACCATAAAAAGGTCATAATTTTATGTGCCAACAAGAGAAAATTTTTCACCATGAGATACCAGAGAAAAGAGGGGCCAAAAATCTTCTTTGGGATGTGAGGTTTGGATGGGCTTCTATTGCTCCATGAATTGATTTTGATAATTACAATATATTTGAAGGGTTATTAATAATTTTGGCTTGGAAAAAGATTTATTGTATTTCAGGAGTAAAATCATAATTTTATCAAGTTCTGATTCGGAAGCCTCAAGAGCAAGAACGAAAGATTTGTGATCTATTGGAGGTAATTTTATACTTTTTGGATGGATATATTGAGAAAAATTTAAGTTTAAAGAATTAGGTCGACCCTATGAGTTGACTCTTGTCAAAAGGGACTGAACGGCACGCTATTTTTGGCTGACACACCCAAAGGGGTCGACTCTATGAGTCGACCTCTATTGCTGTGTAGATCAAAGATACAGAACATTGATTTCTGTTCTGAGCCATAGAGGTCGACCCCATGAGTCGACCCTTATGCAGAGGTCGACCCCATGAGTCGATCCCCTATGACGGAAACTTTTGTAATGATTAATTTTTAGTTCTTTTTGACAGTATTTAATACTCTTTTAATGATCTCCAATGACTCTATTTCAATCCAGATTTATCTCTACCATCTATTGAAGCTATAAATGCACTTAAAGGAGGAAAAAAAAGATAAAAGATTTTTCAAGCATTCATTTTAGTCCTAAGCAAAAAGACCTCTTCAAGCAAAATAAGCTTTCAATTCAAGTTCACCAATCCCTCAAGAGCTTATTCAAGTCTTCAACCACCTTGAGAGAAATCACAAAAGCTTTCTTCTTATTATGTAAAGTGTATTTAAAGTTTTATTTACTCATTAAAGGAGCTAAATTTATATTTTTATGTGATTAACTTACATATTCTGTTTTGTCTTGATCTTTAGTTTTGGAAAGATTTCAAAACTTGAAAAAGTTAGTCTGAATCTTGAATCAGATTGTATTGGGTTAGCTTGTACTCAAAAAATAAGTGTTTTAGCTTGAGATAGCTAGAGTCGGAGGTACCGATGTTGTATTCTTGATTGAATACGGTTTAGTGGATTTGAATTCTTAAGTAGGAGCTTGGAGAGTGGATGTAGGTGCAAGATTGACACCGAACCACTATAAATCTTATTTATTTGTATTGTGCTTACTTGCTCTTTTTCTAAATTTTTTTTTCTTCTTGCATTCTTGCATCTAATTTCTATACCTTGCTAAAATCACTCTCTACATATATCCTGCTCATTGTTATTTAATCTTCATAGTTCTAAATTAACTTTAAAATTTTAGAAACCCAATTCACTCCCCCATCTTGGGTTGCATAGCTGGGCATCAAGTGATATCAGAGCTTGGTGCTCTAGTCCTTTTTTGATTTAACCATCAAAGAGCCAAAGATCTATGATAACTCAAGTTGGTGCTTCACTAGCCGAAGGACAGTCTACAAACTGACTTTCACTTTTTAATGGGCCAAACTACACCTATTGAAAAGTTCGGATGAAAATCTTTATTCAAGCACTTGACTATGATATGTGGAGTATTATAGTTAATGGACCACACACACCCACTAAGATAATTGATGGTGTAGAATCAATCAAATCCAAAAGAGAATGGGATGAACTTGATGATCAATACATTAATTATGCCACGAGAAGTATTATACCTGTGCTATTTAATCTCTATTATTTTATTTTTTTAAGAATTATCAAGTATAAAGGCCTAATTACATATCGACTATGTGACCAAGCCTGAGCTCGAATCCAAGTCAATTAGGTGCATATCCAAGTTCTAAGATCACAACACTTGATGGACTAAGCAAATGTGCATGAATTTTAAAATATATTTAATGCAAGGCTTGGCATGTTATGAAGTCAATAGATGGTATACAAGCTTGGACATGCATGGTTTTTAGCACACAACCCTCCCAGTGGCTTAAAGAAAGCAGTTCACATGATAAAAACTGACTTTTTAGATGGGACCCATGTGATTTGGTGTTGGGAAGTTAACTATAAATAGAGGAAGTGGCTTGTGGCTTATGCTGGTATGTGGGTTGGCATGGCACGCGACTTTTGGGTATTGGGATCAAGTGTTGGTAAGGTGCGGGAATTGGATGCGGACGCTGGACCAAGAGCTGAGAGATTTAAATGCATAGCTGACAGGTTAATAAAAGCGGCATCCACGCTGTTTGCGCGCGAGTTAGGAGCTGGCAACGAAGATGTTATGAAGCAGGCAAAACTAATGCGGGAGCTACAGAATAGACACGAGAATGCGGTGCGGAAGCATTTATGCGATTCGGACGCAGCTTGGAGCTTTATTAAAAGAAAAACCACAAGAGCGAAGAAAGTAGGACATGCTGGACACTGCCATTCTCCATCTCTTCTTCCATCATTCTCATTCCATATTTCATCTAGCCTAGCCCTCCAAACATCCAAAAAGCTTCCATCATCCATCACACACCAGCCCTCCTCTTCCATCTCCAACCTTCCAAACAATCCATCTGCTCAATCCCAGGATGTTAGTGCGCAAGAGTTCCATGGAAGGCTAGACTCCTTCAACTCAAAAAGACGATGAAGCCTGCAACACAGATTTATTTTTTTTATCTTATATTTATTTTCCATGCAATGAAATAAAGAATTATTTTATGCTTCATGCTCATTTAATATTCTTTCTTATTTTTTAGAGATTTGGATTCGACGTGTACTATTTATTCTTTTTACAGACATACTGTGATCTACAGATACGGTACACGCTAGGAGAGATAGATTGTTACATTTCAAGTTCAAGTCTCTAACTTGTAGTTAAGTTAAGGTAATCTATACTCTGGACAAACGAGCCATAATCCAAGGATATGGTTCGTACCTATCCGAGATAAATTATGTTGCTTCTTAATTACAATTCTCATCATTGCGATATAAAAGTAAAAGAAAATAGAATCTGTTTTACATGGTGGATTCTGAATTTTTGAGATTTCTTTTCTATTCAATTTTCTTTCATGAATTAAACTTAAATTATTATTTTTTAGTAATTAACTAAAATCAATCTTCTCTTTCTTTTATTAATTATAAATAATTATTCGAGATCCCTGTGAAATGATCCTGATTCACCCTAGCTACATAGTAAGTTAGAATTGGATTTATTTTTGGTGCCCTGACGATGCGCATCAGTTGACAAAAAAATAGCTCAACTCAATGCTAAAGCCATGAATATTTTATATTATGCTTTAGATGCTAATGAGTTTAATCATATTTCAATATGAATGTCAGCTAAAGAAATATGAGATAGATTAAAAGTAACACATGAAGGCACTAATCAAGTTAAGGAATCAAAAATTAACATGCTTGTGCATAAATATGAACTTTTTAAAATACAGCATGAAGAATCAATAACTGAAATATTTACTCATTTTACGCATATTATTAATGATCTAAAAAATCTTGGTAAGTCTTATTCTAACACCGATCTTATGAGAAAGATTCTCAGATCTTTACCAAAAACTTGGGAGGCCAAAATGACCGCAATCCAAGAAGCTAAAGATTTGAATGTTTTACCCTTGGAGGAGCTTCTAGGATCGCTAATGACACACGAGCTAAGCATGAAACAATATCAAGAAGAAGATATCAAAAAGAAGAGGACAATCGCCCTCAAGTCCACTACTCAACTCGATGAGGAATCTGAAGAAACAGAAAATGAAGAGCAAGATGAAGAAATGGCCCTCATCATTAAAAAATTTAAAAGATTTTTGAAGAAAAAAAAATAAGGGATAAGGAAAAGGCCACCTACAAAAGGGGAGTATAGCAAGGAGAAGGATAAGGAGCAACTCCTTATTTGTTATGAATGTAAGAAGTTGGAGCACTTTAGATCCAAATGTTCACAACTTAAGAAGGGCCCCAAGAAGTCCAAGAAAAAGACTATGGTGGCTACATGGAGTGATAGTGATGAGTCAAGCTCCGAAGAAGAAGAGTCTCATGAACAAGCCAACTTATGCCTGTGGCACATGAAAATGAGGTAAATTTTGAAACTCCTAACGACTTTACTTTTGAAGAACTTCAAAAAGCATTTTATAATCTAGTTGATGATCTAAAGAAGTTAGGGGTAAATAACAAAGAATTGAAATCAAAGAATCAATCTTTACTAAAAAAATGAGATTATTTCAATTAAAAAATCTGTCTTGACACAAGAAAATTGAAACTTAAAAAATAAAATTGCTAAGTTAAAACCTATAGTAGAAAAGTTTACTCTAAGTTCAAATAAATTTCAAATGATACTTGATAATCAAAAGATCATTTATGATAAAGTCGGTCTTGGCTACAACCCTTTAAAGAAAAAAAAATTTCTAAAAAATATCTATGTGAACTCATCAAACAATAAATTTTCAAATATTACTTGCTTTAAATATGATAAAATAGGACACAAGTCCTATACTTGTTTCTCTAACAAATCTAAAAATTTTAATGTGAAGAAATGTTGCTCCTAGATTGATTTTGATGATTACAAAGCAGATTGAAGGGATACAAATAATTTTAAAATGAAAAAGTCCTTATGCTCTTCAAAGGCAAAATTGTAATTTTACTAAAATCCTGATTTGATAGTATCATTTGGTAGAACAAATGATTTGAAATCTATTGGTAAAAATTTCATTATGTTTGGACTTATATTTTTGAAGTTATGAAGGTTTGAAGTGCATGAGTCGACTCATGAGTCAACTCATGGCACTGTGAGCTGATTGGCACGCAAAAATTCTCCTTGGCACGCTAGTTTTCTGGCTTGGCACGACCTGTGAGTCGACCCCTGCTAATTTGAGCCAAGAATTTCCAGAAACGCATTCTCTGGTTTTTGCAACAGAGGTCGACTCATGAGTCGACCCCTGAAGCATGAGTCGACTCATGAGTCGACCCCTGCGACGGGAAATGTCAGCAACGGCTATTTTTTTGCCCGTTTTAATTGCCATTTATGCTTCCTAAAAATCCTCTAACGGCTCTTTATCTACCTAAATTATTTTTTCTTGCTTCTAATGCTACAAAATGCTTAAAATGGTGAAAGAAATTACAGATTAAATAGCGGATCAAACGTGAAATCAAATGAGCAGAGAAAAAGAGAAGAATAGAAGAAAGGATCCGAAATTTGCAAGAAAAAGCCTGAGATCAACGAAAAATCCAAAAAGAAAAAGAGAGAGGATCCACAATATACCAGAGAGATTGTGAAAGAGAAAAGCAAGATCTTTCAAGGAGAGAATTCTTCACGCCTATTGTTTCAACCTTGATCTAGAGATCGTTCAAAGCTTTCAAGAGATCTTCAATCAACAATCAACCTCTTCTCAAGCATTCAAGCGTTCATCCACTTTGAGAAAATTCGAAAAAGGGGTTCTTCATTTGAGTAAAGCTTTTATTGTTATATTCGCTCATTTAAGGAGCTGTTATTGTATTAATCTGTGCTCTAAATTTTCTAACTCTTTGTGAGTTTTTGTTCTTGTTTTTGGAGGATTTTCAAAACAAGAAAAGGTTGATCCGAACCTGAAATCGGAGTATTTTGGGTTTACTTGTACCCGAGAAATAAGTGATCTAGCTTGGGATAGCTAGTGTCGGAGTTTCCGACGTTTTGTATTCGGGTTGAATACAAAGGATAGTGGATTGAAATTCCCAAGTAGGATCTTGGGGAGTGGATGTAGGTGCAAGGTTAGCACCGAACCACTATAAATCCTTGTGTTTGTGGTGTGCTTTATCTCTTCACTTTATTTCTTTATTATATTCTTGCTTTCCTGCCTTAGGGAATTAATATTGAATTAAAGTCTTTGTTTTGTTCTTCATAAGTAATCTGTTGGGCTTAAAATTTTTAGAAACCCAATTCACCCCCCCTCTTGGGTTGCATAGCTGGGCAACAAGTGGTATCAGAGCCGGTGCTCTAGCCCTTCTTTGATCTAATAATCAAAGAGCCAAAGATCTATGGCAATCCATGTTGGAACTTCTCTAGCCGAGGGGCAATCAACAAACCGACCTCCACTTTTCAATGGGTCTAATTACACCTATTGGAAAGCTCGGATGAAGATTTTCGTACAAGCACTCGACTATGATATGTGGAGTATCATAGTGAATGGTCCTCACACACCCACCAAGATTATAGATGGTGAGGAATCAACCAAACCCGAGAAAGAATGGGATGAGGTTGACAAGAAATTGGCACAATTAAATGCCAAAGCCATGAATATTCTTTATTGTGCACTAGATGCTAGTGAATTCAATCGCATTTCTACTTGTGCATCTGCTAAAGAAATATGGGATAGGTTAGAAGTCACCCATGAGGGAACAAATCAAGTAAAAGAGTCTAAAATAAACATGCTTGTACATAAATATGAATTGTTCAAAATAGAGCATGATGAGTCCATAACTGCTATGTTTACTCGTTTTACTGATATAATCAATGGTTTAAAGAGTCTTGGCAAATCTTATACTAACAGTGAACTTGTAAGGAAGATTCTCAGATCACTGTCAAGAACTTGGGAAGCCAAGGTGACTGCCATCCAAGAAGCAAAGGACTTGAACACTCTACCTCTAGAAGAGCTTCTTGGATCCTTGATGACTCATGAACTTAGCATGAAGCAACATCAAGAGGATGAAGTCAAAAAGAAAAGAACCATTGTCCTCAAATCCACAACTTCGTCTGATTATGAAACGGATGACTCTGAAGATGAAGATCAGGATGAAGAGATAGCTCTCATCACCCGAAAATTTAAGAAGTTTCTAAAAAAAAGGAAACAGGGGATGAGAAAAAAATTCACAAAAAGGGATCAAAGCAAAGAAAAGGAGAAAGATCAACCCCCTATATGCCACGAGTGCAAGAAGCCAGGACATTTCAGATCCGAATGTCCACAATTGAAGAAAGGTCCAAAGAAGTTCAAAAAGAAGGCAATGATGGCGACCTGGAGTGTGAGTGATGACTCAAGCTCCGACGAGGAAACCTCAACAGAACAAGCCAACCTGTGCCTGATGGCACATGAAAATGAGGTAACTTCTGAATCCACTAGTGAATTTACTTTTGAAGAATTGCATGAAGCATTCTATGATTCAATTGATGAATTAAAGAAACTAGGGAAGAAAAACAAAGAGCTGAAATTGAAAAATCAGTCCTTAGTGAAACAAGCTGAAAATTTTTCAATTGAAAAATTCACCTTGATTCAAGAAAATCAAAACTTAAAGGATGAAATGAACAAGCTGAAATCTATAGTAGATAAGTTCACCTTAAGTTCAAACAAACTAAATATGATCCTTAAAAATCAGAAAGCTATATATGATAAGGCTGGACTTGGTTATAAACCCCTGAAGAAACAAAAATTTCTGAAGGATATTTATGTAAATTATTCAAGTAACAAGTCTACAAATATTACTTGTTTTAAATATGGAAGAATAGGACATAAATCATACACATGTCTTATTAACAAATATGCAAACACAAAGAAAATATGGGTTCCAAAAGGAACCATTCTGACTAACCTGAAAGGACCCAAGAAAGCTTGGGTACCTAAGACAGAAATGTGACCTTTGCTTGCAGGTGTGTCTAGCATCCCAAGAAGGAAACAGAAAATGGTATCTTGACAGCGGATGCTCGAGACACATGACTGGTGATGAATCACAATTCATCACGCTTGATGCTAAGGATGGAGGGATGGTCACCTTTGGAGATAATGGCAAAGGAAAGATCATCGGGATAGGTAACATTGGTATCACTCCCTCCAAATACATTGAGAATATTTTATTAGTTAAAGGTTTAAAGCATAACTTACTTAGCATTAGTCAATTCTGTGATAAAGGGTATAAAGTAAGTTTTGAATCATCTGTTTGCATTGTGACGAGTCCTATTAACGATGGCATTAAATTTATAGGACATAGGCATGGCAATGTTTATATGGTAGACTTGAATGATTTAACAAAATTAGACATGCAATGCCTAGTTTCCTTAAATGCTAAAATAAATAAGACTAGTTGGCTGTGGCATCGTAGACTTGCACACATTAGCATGCATTCTCTCTCAAAATTAATTAAAAAGGATTTAGTTCTCGGTCTGCCAAAACTGAATTTTGAAAAGGATAGAATTTGTGATGCATGCCAATTAGGTAAACAAACTAGAGTATCATTTAAATCCAAAAATACTGTTTCAACTTCTAGACCTTTAGAGCTCTTACATATGGATTTGTTTGGACCAACTAGAACCACTAGTCTAGGAGGAAAATGATATGGATTTGTAATAATAGATGATTACTCTCGTTTTACTTGGGTTTTCTTTTTGGCTCACAAAAATGAAACTTTTCATATTTTCACTAAATTTCATCGAAAAGTCTCTAATGAAAAAGGTTTTTCAATTCAAAATATTAGAAGTGATCATGGAACTGAATTTGAAAATCAAGATTTTGAAAATTTTTGTGATGAAAATGGAATTGGCCATAACTTCTCTGCTCTAAGGACACCCCAACAGAATGGGGTAGTTGAAAGGAAAAACAGAACCTTAGAAGAAATGGCCCGTACCATGCTTTGTGAAAGCAACTTTCCAAAATATTTTTGGGCGGAAGCAATTAACACAGCATGTTACATTTTAAATCGTGCTTTAATTAGATAATTTTTAAAGAAAACCCCCTATGAACTTTGGAAAGGAAGAAAACCAAATATTGCATATTTTCATATTTTTGGTTGCCGATGTTTTGTATTAAATAATGGCAAAGAAAAACTTGGTAAATTTGATGCAAAATCAGATGAAGCAATCTTTCTAGGTTACTCCTCTACTAGTAAAGCATTTAGAGTTTTCAACAAAAGAACTTTAGTAGTTGAGGAGTCCATACATGTTATTTTTGATGAATCTAACGATCTTCCTTCAAGGAAGAATGAGGGTGTTGATGATGCAGAGCCACTAATAGAAAGTATGAAGGAGATCACTCTGAAAGACTCAGCAACTCTAAAAGACAAGGATCAAGAAGACGAACAAAATGAAAGAGGTGAAGAAATTCAAGAACAACCTCAAGGTACAAATGACTTACCCAAGGAATGGAGGTATGTTCACAACCACCCTAAGGAGTTAATAATTGGTGATCCTATGCATGGGATAAAAATCCATTCTTCACTTAGAGATGTACTTAATCATTGTGCATTTGTATCTCAACTTGAACCTAAAACTTTTGAAGAAGCTGAAAATGATCATAACTGGATTAATGCTATGCAAGAAGAACTTAATCAATTTAAAAGAAATAATGTTTGGACCTTAGTAACAAGACCTAAAGATTATTCAATAATTGGCACAAAATGGGTCTTTAGAAACAAATTAGATGAGCATGGAAATGTAATTAGAAATAAAGCAAGACTGGTTGCTAAGGGATATAATCAAGAAGAAGAAATTGATTTTGATGAAACCTTTGCACCTGTTGCTAGATTAGAAGCCATTAGACTTCTACTTGCTTATGCTTGCTTTATGAAATTCAAACTATTTCAAATGGATGTTAAAAGTGTATTTTTAAATGGATATATCTCTGAAGAAGTATATGTAGAACAACCCCCTGGATTTGAAAATCATGCTTTTCTCAATCATGTCTTTAGATTAAATAAAGCTTTATATGGATTAAAACAAGCACCTAGAGCATGGTATGAAAGGCTAAGCAAATTTCTACTAAATAATGGGTTCTCAAGAGGCAATGTAGATACAACCCTATTTATTAAAAGAAACCAAAATGATATGCTAATTATACAAATTTATGTTGATGACATAATTTTTGGGTCTACTAATGAATCCCTTTGTCAAGACTTTGCTAAGCTTATGCAGGGAGAGTTCGAGATGAGCATGATGGGAGAACTCACTTTCTTCCTCGGACTCCAAATCAAACAATCAAAAGAGGGAATCTCCATCACCCAAAGCAAATACACCAAGGAACTACTCAAAAGATTTGGAATGGAGAACTGCAAACCAATTGGCACACCAATGAGTCCCTCATGTAAGCTTGACAAGGATGATGAAGGTAAAAGCGTAGACTTAAAATACTATAGAGGTATGATTGGCTCATTATTATATTTAACTGCAAGTAGGCCTGATATCATGTTTAGTGTTTGCTTATGTGCAAGATATCAATCTAATCCTAAGGAATCTCATTTGAATGCTGTTAAAAGAATCCTTAGATACTTAAATGGTACACAAACTATAGGGTTATGGTACTCTAAGGACTCACAAATTAATTTGTTAGGATATTCTGATACTGATTTTGCTGGATGTAAATTAGATAGAAAAAGCATAAGTGGAACTTGCCAATTTCTTGGAGTAAACCTAATCTCATGGTTTAGCAAGAAATAAAATTCAGTGGCACTGTCTACGGCTGAGGCCGAATATATTGCAGCCGGAAGTTGTTGTGCTCAAATCTTGTGGATTAAGCAACAACTCGAAGATTTTGGAATCAAACTTAATGAAACACCAATAAAATGTGATAATACAAGTGTCATAAATCTATCTAAAAATCTAATTCAACACTCAAGATCTAAACATATTGAAGTAAGACATCATTTCATAAGAGAACATGTTCAAAACAAAAATGTAACTCTTGAATATGTTTGCACTGAAAATCAATTAGCCGATATCTTTACAAAGGCCCTTAGTGAGGATAGATTCTGTGAAATTAGGAGAAATCTAGGAATTCTAGATCCATTTGTCTGAAATTTCTCAATTTCCAAAGAATAGATGTCAAAAACTCTTAGAGCTCAATTTTTAACATCTATCCTGGTTCCAAAAGCTCAGATTTATCATTCTAAAAACTTATCATTGAGCAAAATTCCTTCACTCAAAATTTCAAAATTTTCTGGAATTTATTTGCATTTTTTCTGAATTTCTGAACTTCATGAGTCGACCCCCATGAGTCGACTCAATGGCAAACTTGTAAATCCCACAAACTTCCCACAGGCTCATTGTTTTTAAACGGGAACCCTGTTTGTGAGACGACTCATCTTCCCATCGTCTTCCTTCCGAAAGCCATTCTTTCCAACTCTTTCTTGCTCCAAATCCAAGGATCAATTTTGAGGCAATTCTCCCTCCTCCTCTCCACCAAAAATCGCCTCCTTGGAAAAGAGATTTCTCGTGCTTTCTCGCATTGCTTGGCGCGGTTGGAACGTGCCCTAGCACTTCATCGAACTTCCAAAATCCACTTCTTTTTTCCACTAAAATTCCTCTTTACTCTCCTGTGATCTTTCCTCCACTCAATTCAAGTCTTCTTGTCTGCTACTTTATTGGATATGGCTCCAAAGATGAAACTTCCCCAAAGAAGGAAATCAATCCGTGAGCCTGAGGAAATTGTCCGAAAGAAAAGGCATGCTCAATCTTCCAGTGTTCTCGATCCAGTTTCAGTACCTGCTCAAGGTCTCTCTCAATCCTCCATAAGCCCCAGTGTAAATCCTCTTTCTGATAGAAAAGTAGAAACCGGGAAAAATATAGATTTTCGGTTCTTTGAGAAAGAAGGCTTTACTTTTGCAAGTAAGATCAAAAATCAAGGATGGAAACTTTATTGCTCTCTTAAGGAAGTCACCTATGTTGATCTAGTCAGAGAGTTCTACCAGAACCTAAATTATGGAAATGGGTCAGTGACTTCAACTATAAAGGGAATTGACATATGCTTGGATTCTAGGATATTGGGAGATACACTTCAGTTGCCTAGTGAAGGATACTCATATATGGAACTCCCAATTAAAGAAGAAGGGATCAGGATTATCTTAGGAGAAGCTTTTTCAGAAAATTTAAACAAATTGGAAGCAAAGCTATTATCCATTGAGATGAGGGTCCTGCATCAGATTGTAACAAAACTCTTCTTTCCTAGGAGTGGTAGACATGACTTACTTTCCGGCAGAGATGTATGTGTCATGTTTCATATCATCACTCAGACCCCCCTAAATCTCCCTGCACTTATGATAGAGGCCATGAGAGAAACTTTGAACAGATCCAAGGCACACTTGCCTTATGGTATGGCCCTTACTAGAGTATTTAGGAGGTTTGGAGTTAGCTGTGAGGGGGAGACTGCTACCAAGCTCTCACATGTGGACACTTTCAACCAACACAGCCTGCACCGAATGAGAATTACAAAGACTGTTGGTGGTTGGATCAAGGGCTCTGAAGAAAGAGCTGAGGAGAGAGCTGAGAAAAGAGCTAAAGACAGAACTGAAGGCAGAGTAGAAGAAGAAGGTCCATCTTCTCCTGTACATGACTTCAGGGCAGCTTCACCAGATACCCAGTTCATTCCTGATACTGAGGCTGGCCCTTCTGAGTTTACTAGGATGCCCACACCAGTGTATCAGCCAGAGAGCAGAGCACCTCATTCAGAGTTCAGACTGGCTGACGATCAGATCGAGCATATTTCACAGCGTGTGGCTTCTTTGCTGTCTAGCCAGTGGAGTAGTACTTCTTTTGCACCTGGAGCTACCTCTTCTGATCAGACCATTACTCCCCACATCTCCACTGTGTTTCAGATGATATCAGATCAGTCCATCAGGATACAGCAGCTTGAGGACACAGTCTGGAGACTGACTGGCAGAGTTCTTGACTTGCAGGGGCAAGTCCTTGCATTGGCCCATCCCCAGCCATAGGAGTCTGCTATTGAGGTCACAGACCTCACTGCAGAGGCTGGCAGGCTCAGAGGAGCACTAGAAGGTGGATATGAATTACTGAGGAAAGAGATCCGAGGATCGAGTGAGCATGCTACCACCCAGTTCACTGCTCTACTTCAATCTATTTCCAGAGCACTGAACGTACTTGATTCTATCAGACTCATGGTATCAGCCCTAGCATCTCAGCATTCTCAGCCACCCAGTTCATCTCGCTCTCCTACTCGTGGCAGAGGCAGACGGGGTAGAGGACGCACTTCTGATCCATCATCTCCTCACCCTATATCTGATGACTCCGATCATTGATCTATCTTGATCATTACTAGATCCTAGGTGTTAGTATTTTGTTCTAGGATCTATACCTCGGGGCCATGTATTGACAATTAGCTGGTTGAATTTTATTTTTAAGAACTATGTATTGAAATAATTATGATATTAATGGAATCATCTTTTACCTATATTTCTACCTCTTTGTAATGATCATATTTTGGTTATATATATTCTTCTTGTTGAAAAATTATCTTCTCCTTGTTGTTGTTTGCTGTTGATAATTGCTATATTAAGGGGGAGCAAACATCTGTGAAAAACTCTAAAGGGGAAGAAATTAAAGAATATTTCAGAAAAAGAAAAGGAAGAGTTAACTATGTTTGATGATGTCAAAAAGGGGGAGAAATTAAACAAAAACAAAAATTGAAATTAGACAAAAAGCAAAATCCTAAATTATGAGAAAAAGGGGGAGAAATTAAACAAAAACAAAGATTGGAAGATTAAAACAAATATTGGAGAAATTTAAATAAAATTTGAAGAAATTAAACAAAAACAAGGATTGAAAGATTCAACAAAACTTTGAAAAATTTGGTATCGAAATTTGGTATCAGACAGAACTTAAACAAAAAGTCATCCATCAAAGCAAAATCATAAGTACAATGCAAATAAGTATTTTTTTTATGCTCTGATATATTTCAAAATTCAAACTTGCTCTGATACATCTTTTGAAATTTTATTCACCTTGATACATCTTAAGAAATTTGTTTTACTCTGATACACCCTACAATTTCTTTTAACTTGCTCTGATACATGATAAAATTTAATCCGATACAGTGTGAAGGTTTCTCTGATAAATTATAACATTTGATCTGATACAGTGAGAAAGTTTCTCTGATATATTATAACATTTGCTCTAATACAGTGTGAAATTTTCTCTGATATATTATAAAATTTTCTTGCTCCGATACATTATAAAATCTTTTCTAATATCATTGTAAAAATTATTTTTCTTGCTCTGATACATTGCAAAATTTATTTCTCTTCTCTTGCTCTGATATATCTTAAACTCAAAATGATCTAATACCCTTTTCAAATCTTTAAGAAAATGGACAAACTATTTTTGCATTTATATTACATGCCAAAAGAATCATACTCTTTTCAAGCATATACACCTATAATGGATTCTTTTGAAATTAATGCATTAACATAAATATTTTTATTCAAATATTTTGTCATCATCAAAAAGGGGGAGATTGTTGCTCCTAGATTGATTTTGATGATTACAAAGCAGATTGAAGGGATACAAATAATTTTAAAATGAAAAAGTCCTTATGCTCTTCAAGGGCAAAATCGTAATTTCACTAAAATCCTGATTTGATAGTACCATTTGGTAGAACAAATGATTTGAAATCTATTGGTGAAAATTTTATTGTGTTTGGACTTATATTTTTGAAGTTATGAAGGTTTGAAGTGTATGAGTCGACTCATGAGTCAACTCATGGCACTGTGAGCTGATTGGCACGCAAAAATTCTCCTTGGCACGCTAGTTTTCTGGCTTGGCACGACCTGTGAGTCGACCCCTGCTAATTTGAGCCAAGAATTTCCAGAAACGCATTCTCTGGTTTTTGCAACAGAGGTCGACTCATGAGTCGACCCCTGAAGCATGAGTCGACTCATGAGTCGACCCCTGCGACGGGAAATATCAGCAACGGCTATTTTTTTGCCCATTTTAATTGCCATTTATGCTTTCTAAAAATCCTCTAACGGCTCTTTATCTACCTAAATTATTTTCTCTTGCTTCTAATGCTACAAAATGCTTAAAATGGTGAAAAAAATTACAGATTAAATAGCGGATCAAACGTGAAATCAAATGAGCAGAGAAAAAGAGAAGAATAGAAGAAAGGATCTGAAATTTGCAAGAAAAAGCCTGAGATCAACGAAAAATCCAAAAAAAAAAAGAGAGAGGATCCACAATATACCAGAGAGATTGTGAAAGAGAAAAGCAAGATCTTTCAAGAAGAGAATTCTTCACGCCTATTGTTTCAACCTTGATCTAGAGATCGTTCAAAGCTTTCAAGAGATCTTCAATCAACAATCAACCTCTTCTCAAGCATTCAAGCGTTGATCCACTTTGAGAAAATCCGAAAAAGGGGTTCTTCATTTGAGTAAAGCTTTTATTGTTATATTCGCTCATTTAAGGAGCTGTTATTGTATTAATCTGTGCTCTAAATTTTCTAACTCTTTGTGAGTTTTTGTTCTTGTTTTTGGAGGATTTCCAAAACAAGAAAAGGTTGATCCGAACCTGAAATCGGAGTGTTTTGGGTTTACTTGTACCCGAAAAATAAGTGATCTAGCTTGGGATAGCTAGTGTCGGAGTTTCCGACGTTTTGTATTCGGGTTGAATACAAAGGATAGTGGATTGAAATTCCCAAGTAGGATCTTGGGGAGTGGATGTAGGTGCAAGGTTAGCACCGAACCACTATAAATCCTTGTGTTTGTGGTGTGCTTTATCTCTTCACTTTATTTCTTTATTATATTCTTGCTTTCCTGCCTTAGAGAATTAATATTGAATTAAAGTCTTTGTTTTGTTCTTCATAAGTAATCTGTTGGGCTTAAAATTTTTAGAAACCCAATTCACCCCCCCTCTTGGGTTGCATAGCTGGGCAACAAGAAAATATATGTTCCAAAAGAAACTATTGTGACTAATCAAAAAGGACTCAAGAAAGCTTGGGTACCTAAAGTTAAAACTTAATTTTTACATGCAGATGTGTCTTGTATCTCAAGAAACAAATCAAAAATAGTATCTTGATAGTGGGTGCTCAAAATATATGACCGGTGATGAATCCCAATTCATCACACTTGATGCAAAAGATGGAGGGATGGTCACCTTTGGAGATAATAGCAAGGGAAAGATCATCGGTATAGGTAACATTGGTATCACTCCCTCCAAGTATATTGAAAATATTTTATTAGTAAATGGTTTGAAACATAATCTATTAAGCATTAGTCAATTTTATAACAAAGGATACAAAGTTATTTTTGAATCTTCATTATGCATAGTAACTAGTCCCAATGATGAAGGCATTAAATTTATTGGGTATAGACATGGTAATATTTATATAGTAGATTTGAATGATCTTTTCAAGATAAACATGCAATATCTAGTAGCCTTGAATGTCAAAATTAATGAGACTAGTTGGCTTTGACATCGTAGGCTTGCACATATTAGCATGCATTCACTTTCAAAATTTATTAAAAAGAAATTGGTTACCGATTTACCTAAATTAAATTTTGAAAAGGATAGAATTTGTGATGCATGCCAACTGGGTAAACAAACAAAAATCTCATTCAAATCTAAAAATATTATTTTAACTTCTAGGCTATTAGAATTATTGCACATGGATTTATTTGGACCCACTAGAACTACTAGTTTAGGTGGAAAATATTATAGCTTTGTAATTATTAATGATTTCTCTCATTTTACATAGATTTTCTTTTTGGCACATAAGGATGAAATTTTTCATGTGTTCTCAAAATTTTATCGAAGAGTTACTAATGAAAATTTTTTTTTAATTCAAAATATTCAAAGTGATTATGAAACCAAATTTGAAAATCAAGATTGTAAAAAATTTTGTGATGAAAAAGACATTGACTATAATTTTTCAGCACCTAGGACACTCCAACAAAATGGGGTAGTAGAAAGAAAAAATAGAATCTTTGAAGAAATAGCTCGTACCATGCTATGTGAAAGTAACTTCCCAAGATACTTTTGGATGGAAGCAATTAATATGGCATGCTACATTTTAAACCATATTTTAATTAGATCAATTCTAAAGAAAATATCCTATGAGCTTTGAAAAGGAAGAAAACCAAACATTGTATTTTTTCATAT
Source organism: Elaeis guineensis (assembly GCF_000442705.2). NCBI lineage: Eukaryota > Viridiplantae > Streptophyta > Magnoliopsida > Arecales > Arecaceae > Elaeis > Elaeis guineensis. The sequence continues at coordinate 21,382,780 of NC_026005.2, forward strand.
TTTTGGTTGTCGATATTTTGTTTTGAACAATGGTAAAGAAAGATAAGAAAAATTTGATACAAAATCTGATGAAGCTATTTTTTTTGGTTACTCCTCTTCTAGCAAAGCTTTTAGAGTTTTCAATAAAAGAACTTTAGTAATAGAGGAGTTAATACATGTTGTTTTTGATAAAACTAATGATCTTCCTTCAAGGAAGAATGAAGGTATTGATGATGCAGGTCCTCTTATAGAAAGAATGAAGGAGCTCACCTTGAAAGACTCAATAATTCAAAATGAAGAAAAATATGAAAACAAACAAGTTGATGAAGGTGAAGAACAATAAAAATAATCTCAAGGTACAAATGATCTACCTAAAGAATGGAGGTATGATCACAATCACCCTAAAGAACTAATTATTGATGATTTTACACATGGAGTAAAAACTCGTTCTTCACTTAGAGATGCATACAATCATTTTGCATTTGTTTTTTATTTTGAACCTAAAACCATAGATGAAGCTGAAAAAGACTCTAATTGGATCAATGCAATGCAAGAAGAACTTAATCAATTTGAAAGAAATAATGTATGGACTTTAGTATCGAGACTTATAAATTATCCAGTAATTGGCACAAAATGGGTATATAGAAATAAATTGGATGAACATAAAAATATAATTAGGAATAAAGTAAGATTGGTTGCAAAGGGTTATAATCAAGAAGAGAGAATTGATTTTGATGAGACCTTTGCATCTGCTGCTAGATTAGAAGCAATTAGACTTTTACTTGTATATGTATGCTTTATGAATTTTAAGTTATTCTAAATGGATGTCAAAAGTGCTTTTCTAAATGGTTATATTGCTGAAGAAGTTTTTGTAGAACAATCCTTCGATTTTGAAAATCATGCTTTTCCTAATCATGTTTTTAAATTAAACAAAGCTCTATATGGTTTAAAGCAAACACCTAGGGTTTGGTATAAAAAGTTAAGTAAATTCTTGCTTAACAATGATTTTTCAAAAGAAAATGTAGATACAACCCTTTTCATTAAAAGAAATCATGATGATATCTTAGTTATACAAATATACGTTGATGATATTATATTTGAGTCTACTAATGAAACTCTTTATCAAGATTTTGCTAAGCTCATCGGGGGAGTTCAAGATGAGCATGATGGGAGAACTTACATTCTTCCTCGAACTCCAAATCAAACAAACAAAGGAAGGGATCTTCATCACCCAAAGCAAGTACACAAGAGAACTACTCAAAAAATTTGGAATGGAGAGCTCCAAAGCAATTGGTACACCCATGAGCCCATCATGTAAGCTTGACAAGGATGAAGGAGGCAAAAATATAGACTCAAAACTTTATAAAGACATGATTGGTACTTTATTATATTTAACTACTAGTAGACTAGATATTATGTTTAGTATTTGCTTATGTGCACACTTTCAATCAAATTCAAAAGAATCACACTTAAATACGGTTAAAATTTTTTTTAAATATTTAAAAGGTACACAAACTCTAGGATTATGATATTCTAAGAACTCATCAATTGACTTAATAGGATATTCAAATACCGATTTTGCTGGATGTAAATTAGATAGAAAAAGTACTAGTGAAACTTGCCAATTTTTTGGAGTTAATTTAATCTCTTGATTTAGTAAGAAATAAAATTCGGTGGCACTGTCTACGGTCGAAGCTGAATACATTATAGTCGAAAATTGCTGTGCTCAAATCCTGTGGATTAAGCAACAACTTGAGGACTTTGGCATCAAACTCAATGAAACTCCCATAAGATGTGATAACATTAGTGCTATTAATCTAACTAAAAATTTAATTCAGCACTCTAGATCAAAATATATTAAAATTAGGCATCATTTCATAAGCGAACATGTCTAAAATAAAGATATAATTCTTGATTATGTATGTACTGAAAAATAATTGACTGACATCTTTACCAAGGTCTTAAGTGAAGATAGATTTTGTGACATTAGAAGAGAATTAGGAATCTTTGATCTTTCAGCTTGAGTATCTTTCTGATTTTAAATTTAATTTACCAAAAATTCATTAAATCAATTTATTTTTGAGCTAATTTCACACCTCTCCTTTCTTAAAAGCTCAAAATTATCCTTCATTTGATCAATCTCTCAAATGGACACCCTTCCCTCAAGTTACAAGCTTTTTCAAAATTTTTCCATCATCTTTTTTAAATTTTCCTTACCATGAGTCGACCCCCAGGGTCGATCCTAGGGTAAACTTATAATTTTTTATTAAAACCCATCAAGCTCTGTTTTATTGAGATTTCACCGATTGCAAAGAGCCGACTCCTTTGCCGTTCGTCTTCCCTATTCCACCGAACAAGATCACCTCCCTCTCCACTCTCATCTCAAAATCTCTCTTTCCATTGAATTTTCCCCTTTAAATTGCTCATTTAGGATTTAAATCTCTCTTCTCTTTCTTCTTCATTTGGGTGGTTCGAGCTTACCGTAGCTTCAAACCCTTTTCTCCAAATCGATGGTCTATCTCCCCAAAATTTTTACTTTTCCTCTAAAAATCTCTTCCACTCTACCACTTATCAACTCTTCTAAGCTATTTGCAAGTCTCTTCTATCCAAAATGGCTCCTAAATCAAAGCTACTGTAGAGAAAAAAATCTATTCGAGGGTTAGAGGAAGATGTGCGCAGAAAAAGAATGGCTGCCGAGCCTTCTTCTGCTCCACTCTAGTTCCAGGTCCTGCTCTAGCTTCTTCACAGTCTTCACTTAGTCCAAGTAAGGTACCTCTCTTCAATCGAAAAGTGAAATCCAGAAAGAATATAGATTTCAAGTTTTTTAAAAAAGAAGGGTTCTCTATTGGATCAAAGATTAAAAATCAAGGATGTGCGTTTTACTGTTTATTAAAGGAAAATACTTATGTTGATTTGGTCAGAGAATTTTACTTAAATTTGAGTTACTGCAATGGAACAGTAAAATCCTTGGTGAAAGGGGTTAACATAGTTTTTGATCCATTACATTTGAAACAAAGCTTACACTTGCCTTGTGAAGGCTATACTCATATGGAACTCCTAATCAAAGAAGAAGGATTAAGTGCTATTTTAGGGAGAGCGTTTACTGAAAACTTAAATAAATTAGAAACAAAAATTTTTTCTGTTGACATGAGGCTTTTACATCACATGGTAACCAAACTATTTATCCTTAGGAGTGACAGACATGACCTCTTATATGGTAAAAACATTTGCATCATGTACCATGTGGTCATCGAGACCCCCTTGAACCTTTCTGCTTTAATGTTTGAGGCCATGAGGGAGATCCAGAACAGGTCTAAGGCTCACTTGGCTTATGGTATGACACTCACCCTGATTTTTAGGAGGTTCGGAGTCTGTTTTGAGGGGGAGGCAGTCACCAAATTATCACACTCTGACACCATCAACCGCCACACACTACACCGCATGGGTTTCTCAAAGACTGATGGCGGTTGATCGAAGGGTGTTAAGGAGAGAGCAGAAGAGGAGGGACCGTCTTCACCTCCTCATGATTACAGAGCATCCCTGATATGCAGTTTGTATCTGATCACGAGGCTGGTCCCTCAGAGTCAGTGAGGAGGCATGCTTCAGTTCTACAGTCAGGGATCAGGGTACATCCTTTAGAGTTCAGACTTGCAGATGATCAGATTGAGTTGATGTCCCAGTGTGTTGCCTTCATTTTATCTCAGCAGTTTGCCACCTCAGTCTTTTCTCAGAGGTCGACATCTCAGACTGACTCAGACCAGACTTTGATCCCTTATATCTTTACTGTCTTTTAGATGCTTACAGCTCGGTCTGTATGATTTGAGGAGCTTGAGGGATGTGTTCTGAAACTGACGGATAGAGTTTTAGATTTACAGAGGTAGGTATTAGCTTTAGCCTATCTCCAGCCGCATGAAGACATCACAGAGGTCTCTAACCTGTCTGCAGAGGCGGCTAGACTTTGAAGAGTTTTGAAAGATGGATTTGATTTTTTGAAGAGAGAGATCAGGGGCTCCAGTGAGACTGTCTCTACTCAGATTGGTGCCTTAATGCAGTCCATGATGAGAGCTATGGAACAATTGGACACCATCAGACTTTCTCTCCTAGCACAGTTCATAGCTTTTCAGGCTCCAGGATCTTCTCGCCCTTCTGCTCCTGTCGGTACTTCTACCCGTGGCCGAGGTAGACGAGATCGAGGACGTGTCCATGGCCTTGATCCTGAGACTCCTCATCATATCTCTGACTCTTCTGATGCCTCTAACCATGACATCTATTAGATCTAGCATAGTTAGCCTTTTATGTCTAGGATCTTACTTATGGCCTTTGTATGTATTGGCTGATTGACTCATGGACAGTTATATTTTTTTGTTATCCATGACTTTTGTATGGCCTATGTACTTTGATTTAACTCATATGTATTGTGACACTTATGTCACATTTTAGATATATATATATATATATATATATTTAACTTCTATGAATATCTTTGGATTGATTTTTATGAATGGTATTAATTGAAATATCTTAATTATGTAATATGAAAAATACCTCATATATGTGCTAATGAAATATTATGAATGGTATAAATTGAAGTGTCTTAATTATATGATATGAAAAATATCTCATATATGTGTTATGAAATATTATAAATGGCAATATCCTCTAAATGAGCAAACTGAAATATCCTTTATGATTTCTATAGTGAGGGAGAGTTTCTTTCATTTTTTTCTTAAAAAATGAGAGTAATAATCTTAATTGATATTGTCAAAAAGGGAGAGTAGAGGAATAAAATCGAGCAATAAGCAAAATTATCTAAAATCAAGCCATAAGCAAAATTATCAAAGCAAATTTGTCAAAAGAAAATAATCTTATAAGCTATCTTAATACTAATCTTCAAACTACTCATGATGTATTTTATTCAAATAATTGGCTATAATGTTTAAGTGATGCATCTTCATAAATTTGAAATTCTTGTTTAATACTTTATATATGTTATATTTTGCTTTTGCTCAAATATTTTGTCATCATCGAAAAGGAAAAGATTGTTGCTCCATGAATTGATTTTGATGATTACAATATATTTGAGAGGTTACTAATGATTTTAGCTTGAAAAATGATTTATTATATTTCAGGGATAAAATCATAATTTTATCAAGTTCTGATTGGAAAGCCTCAAGAGCAAGAACAGAAAATTTATAATCTATTGGAGGTAATTTCATACTTTTTAGATGGATATATTGAGAAAAATTTAAGTTTAAAGAATTAGGTCGATCCTATGAGTCGACTCCTGTTAAAAGGGGCTGAACGGCACGCTATTTTTGACTGACACACCCAAAGGGGTCGATCCTATGAGTCAACCTCTGTTGCTATGTAGGCCAAAGATACAGAACAGTGATTTTCTATTCTGAGCCATAGAGGTCGACCCCATAAGTCGACCTCTTGTGATGAAAACTTTCGTAATGACTAGTTTTTAATTCTTTTTGATAATATTTAATACTCTTTTAATGATCTTCAATGATTCTATTTCAGTCTAGATTTATCTCTATCATCTATTGAAGCTATAAAGGTACTTAAAGGAGGAAAAAAAAGATAAAAAATTTTTCAAGCATTCATTTCAGCCCTAAGCAAAAAGACCTCTTCAAGTAAAAGAAGCTTTCAATTCAAGTTTACCAACTCCTCAAGAGCTCATTCAAGTCTTCAACCACCTTGAGAGAAATTACAAAAGCTTCCTGCTTATTGTGCAAAGTATATTTAAAATTTTATTTGCTCATTAAAAGAGCTAAATTTATATTTTCATGTGATTAACTCACATATTCTGTTTTGTCTTTATCTTTAGTTTTGGAAGGATTTTAAAACTTGAAAAGATTGGTCCGAACCTTGAATCAGATTGTATTGGGTTGATTTGTATCCGAAAAATAAATATTCTAGCTTGAGATAGTTAGAGTCAGAGGTACCGACGTTGTATTCTTGATTGAATACAGTTTAGTGGATTTGAATTCTCAAGTAGGAGCTTGGAGAGTGGATGTAGGTGTAAGGTTGGCACTGAACCACTATAAATCTTGTTTGTTTGTGTTGTGCTTACTTGCTCTTTTTCTAAATTTTTTTATCTTCTTGCATTCTTGCATCTAATTTTTACATCTTGCTAAAATCATTCTCTATATATATCCTGCTCATTGTTATTTAATCCTCGTAGTTCTAAATTAATTTTAAAATTTTAGAAATTCAATTCACCCTCCCCTCTTAGGTTGCATAGCTGGACAACAGCTTCTATCTTTCTTGGCGTGAATAAAGAAGGAGGCCAATCTCTTCTCGGGTGAGAGACCTAGAACTATTCTAGAATTTTTGGGTGAGGAAAAAATCAAAGAGAAGAGAGTCTTCATCCAATTTTTCTTCACCATCCAGCATTCTCATTTGATCCATCTTCAACATCAAAAAGTCTGAGATGATCAAAAGAAGAGATCAAATTAGATCTGCCATCAAAAGCTGACTGCATGAGCTAACACTCCCGTGGAGGACTGGTCGGTCTGAGGACTTCATGTGTAGACCATCCGTAGAGGCCGGACGTTTGTGCCATTATGAGCGATCAGAGAAGGCTTTCAGATCTACGTTCTCGATCATGGAGTTTGACTATCCATACTCAGATATTGAGTTCGGAACTCCAGAAGTGGTAGATTATATCTATTACTAAATGCTATTTTTTGATTCACATGCTTGTTATTTTAGATTCAGATTTTTATATATATAAATTCATATCATAGATTTGTTTATAGGAGTTTTAAGATTAGATCTTATGCATGCATTTGTAGATTAAAAAATTTAATCTAATATTCTTTCGCTAAAAATTTTTGAAATACATGCATAAAACCCCTGTGCAACTCTTCAGAATGCCCATCATCCTTCGATGGGGTAAGAGATGGTACCCCCTTGCCATGGGAGACCTTGGGTAAGATGCTAACCCCAGGCTACGAAAGCCTAATTTATAAAGGCAGGATTAAATGCTCTCAAATGCTCTCCACCGACCATGCAATAAATGCAACCTCAAAGGCCATGCCCTACGATGGTTAGGCTCCTAAATCGTCTGTTTCGATGGAGCATCATTATTGGAGAGCACCAGTATTAAATGTTATGCCTTCCTAAACTCCACAGGGGCACAACTCTTCTCGAAAGATCTTCAATTCACCCAAAATGTTAGATATTAAGCTCAGCAAAATCTCTGATGACGACAAGGGCTAACCCTCTAAGGACCCCATGATAGAGGCTAACCCTTCGGAGACCCTACGTACCACTGAGCACAGCAATAGGGGCTAACTCTCTGGAGATCTTATCCACCGCTTGAAGCAAAAGCAGAAAGAGTTTTTCAGTAATAAAGGCCCACAGGCCCCTCATTTTGCAATGCTCTTTGACAATGCTAGATCGCCAATTTCAACCAGAACTTCTATCCCTACTGACGGGCAAGTCGATCGGAGGTATTATGGATGTCAGCCCGATCTTTACCTATAGGTAGGTCGATCAGAGATATTATGGATGTCAGCCTGATCCTTGCCTACGAACAGGTCGATTGGAGGTATTATGGATGTTGGTCTGGTCGCTACCTACAAGCAGGTCGAGCAGTGAGCTATGTCAACTCTTATCCCTATTGATGAGCAGGTTGATCAGAGGTATTATAAACATCGACCTAGTCCCTACCTACAGGTAGGTCGAGCGGTGAGCTGTATCAACTCCTATCCCTATCGATGGACAGATCGATCGAAGGTATTATGGACGTCGGCTTGGTCCTTACCTACGAGTAGGTCGAGCGGTGAGCTGCATCAACTTCGATCTTTGTCGACGGACATAGAGGCATCGATGGCTTCAACTGAATGACGCTTTGAATAAGTTTCCAAACAAATCAGGAACGTCGAATCAACACAATAAAGGAGCATTTCATTCAGAAAAGAAGGCTTGATACGAAATAAGTTCGGCCAAACAAGATTCATTATAGTAGATGAAAAAGAAACACGAGTCCTGCTGTCACCTCGGCCATACATGGGGTTGATGCAATAAAAGATAAAGCTCAATGATGTTGGCCCCATGGCCTGTAAGGATGCACTCACCCCGAAGCCCCACCTTCGATGGTGCCTGAGAGGCCGCACTAGGAGGGGGAGCAAAATCATCCTCGAGAGAGGTCCTAGACCCCCTATGGGATTGCGATCCTAGAGCAACCCTCGACTGTTGCTGCCACAACTCAATAGGTAGAGTAGCAGATTTTTGCAACACCACCCATTTCAAACAAAAGCGTCCATCGACATGCTCCTCTAAGGCGAACTCTCACCAGATGAAGGTATTGGAAGCTCTCGCCAAACGAAAGTAGGCAGCAACAACCCTGTGGCACCAAGGAGAGTAGCATAGTGAAAGGCGATCGAATGGTTGCAGGCCCAAGTGAAACCCAATTTATAGGAGAATCGGGTTTGGTCACTCTCAGTCGCTCCTTCTGACTACAAGTTGTATGTCCCCAAGGACGAAGCCTCGAAGACTGCATCCCTCGAAAAGCAAGGTCCTGATGGGACTTTTCAATGGGCCATCATTATTAGAGTCCCTTAGCATTAAAGGCCATCTTTCAGCATGCGACGTACCAAGTACATCTCAACAAAAATCTCTGAAAGAATATGTGCATGGCACTGAGTGCGACCACAAGGCACAAACATGTCCGAACCTCAACAACTGGGTTGACAGACTGATCTCATGGAGGTATCTTGGCCTAAGGGCCGAGGCCTCCGAATGCTGCCCAACAGTACTAATGATCTTCTCACCCTTGGTCCAATCCAAGGGCACAAGAGGGCCACCCCTGACTAGATTTGAGGGTGCCAAAGTATGGTCCTTGACAAGACCCCCCCAAAAAAAAGAGAAAAAATATATAAAATAAAAAAAATGATGAATGATGAAGATGATTTGAGAGAAGTAGTACATAAGATAAAAGCTTTCTTCACTAACTTGAAATATTTATATAAACAGTGCCTAGAAGGACACCGAAGAGGTAGCTAAATACAAAAAGATCTTCGTCCAAGGAAAAGGCCCCTATTTCCTCATCATTGTTGCTAGGATGAAGGCACCTAAGGTCCTGCTTGATACGATACACCCTAGGTGGGCCTTGCAGTCTTTGAACCCTGAGATGAAGGCAGTGGCAAAGGCATCCATGAGTTTCTCCTAGAAGTCCGACGAGGCATTATACTCATCGATGCAGTGGAATTTGGCCTCGACAAGGGCCTGCAGTGCGATGGACCCCACCTTACATGCAGAAGGGAAAGCATTTCTGCTTGGCCTGGCCGGAGCCCCTGATGGCCGAGGGAAACATGGGACTTGGCTAGGAAGAGAGGGTTCAAGCTAGGCCACCTTTGCCTTCTTGGACGGAGGCTTTCCATGGGGCACTGCCATCTTTTTCTTAGCAGTCTCCTTTACGGTCTGCGGTGATAGCTCCATCACAACAAGACAACAAGAAGAAAGAATATTTTCTGACAAATGTGCCTGCCCAAGGGGTCTATTTATATAGGACCCTGCAATGGACACCCCATGTCTAAGCGATCAGGCTATGCCACCTATTGGATTCTGAAACATCAAATGTCACAGCCCAGAATGATGGCCTTATCTATTTGAAGTCTTGAGGAGCAATTCATGAAGATGCTTTGGAACCCACCGTAATCTGCCACGTAGCAAGCTAGGATTGACCCAAGGCAACTCTTAAGTCAATTTTTTTGGAAACTTCCACTCTTCTTAAAAATAGCTAAAGTTATGGGGTGGCACATAGATAAGGATAGGAAGAGCTTTGTGACCCGATCCCTCGAAAACATCTTATTCCCAACTAGGGCCTCCAAATTTAAAGTCGGCGCAACCACTGCCACCCCAAGACTGTCCAGACTTCCACCAAGGTTGAAGCTCGCAGAGGATGACACCCTCAGAAACACCCATAAAGGCCAAGCTGAAGTCTTAAAACTCAGGCCGATCACGGTGATCTATCTAAAAAATGCTACCGACCAAGATTTGTCCATTTGGTCAGGCCCAGAAGGGGCACTACTTCCTTCGCCCTAACTAACCACTTCGGACTCGAAAGTCGGGGATAAGTATTGTGGGGTTGTGCTACCTTAAACTCAAGACTCATCCCAAAGCAACAACACTACGACCAACTCGACAGCACATATGAGCCCTATTTGTGATCGAACTGCATGTTAGTCATCGACTTTCATCCCTAGCAACCCACATGATGGAATGTCAAGTCCCATCGATGCATTCGGAATGATCAGTGGAGACCCCCCTGTGGTCTCATCAAATTGCATCACTTGATGTCGAGCCACTCCAGAATGGCTGGCTGCATGCTGGACAAGGCCCTGTCAAATCATGCCAGTTCAGAATATTATGCCAGGAGAAGCCGGGATGGTTTCCTATAACTTTCTTCTCGACAATTCCTCTATAAGAGAGAAATGGGGATCCCCAAAAAAGGAGGTAATGCACCCTTCATGCTCTCCCTTTCTTATCTGTTTTAGATATCTGACTTGAGCATTGGAGGGCCTCTGGCTGTTTGGAGGATTGTTTTATACATCAGGGCACCGCCAACATCCATCAGACACCGCCGTGCTTCAGCCTCTTCGACCCAAGCTGGAAATCTGCAGTAATATTAATCATTTTTTTTAGAGATTTAGTTTTATTTGAATTAAGAAGATGAATCTTACTCAAATTATTTAAGAGATGATTTCATTATTATAAATAAAAACTATGTACCTCAATTTGTAGATGGAGAATTAATCAGTTAAAGAAAATGGAACTTCAATCTTATTTTTGCAAATCTTCCATCTACTTCGATTTTGTTTTTTTGAAAGATTCGAGTGAAGCAGATTGAATAAAATCTTTTTTTCTTTTTCCTTGATCAGATCACCAAGATCTAATAAATTATCGATAAAGGCAGTGATCTACAAGGATGTTTGCAGGTTTATAGGGCTTATCATCTACATTTTGTAAGCCACAATTTTCCTTGTTCCAGAGTAGGTCGTAAAATGTATTCTGTTTGAATGAAGAACGGTTATGCTGGAGCACACCAAAGAAGAAAATAAAAAAGATCGATTAGGTTGCAATTAGAATAGTAAATTCTCATCAGCTAGTTGCCCATGCCACCGTTGGATGCAATGCCTTGAGATGCATGCCAAATACTTTTCAAAGGTAAGTTGCATCTCGCGATGTGCCTTACATGCATTCTAAAGCAGGTTAGATGGCATCCACAGCTAGGGAGAACTTATATTCTTGCCAGTCAAACAAAACTAGCTTGCTTCCACCTAAGAGAGCCTACCCTGCGTGCCGATAAGAAGATGTATGGTTGGCAACACATGCAGGAAGTTTTTGCCTGCGAGACTGGCTAGACTCAAAATACCTTGTGACTTTGCACTTATGCAAAATGAAACAGAAAAGTTAAAGATGATACTATTTGGATGCTTGCATAGGGAATCATACTAATCAAGGCACTCATTATAGGCAGAAGGTACTTCAAACCACTACCACAAAGTGAACCGTTTCATTTTTTTTTTCCTTTTTTCTTTTCGAAAAGGAAGAAGAAAATGATAGTGTCACTGTCTCTAGCCAAATTTGAGACCTTTCCACTGTGGAGAGAGGGTTGCCAACTGGCTGAGATGCCTAGTCAGCAATGGTGATAATGCTCAATGCCAGTTGAAAAGAGCATATGAATCGGTTTATGATGCTGATACAGCAAGCAAGTTGCGATATCTATGATCAGCACCATTTGGGAGTTAATGACACCTCCTTGAAAGCATGATTTCATATTGCTCACTTGCGTCTCAATTCTTCCAATTGTTTGGTTTGATAAAGATGGATGAATATAAGCAAACCATTATGCTTGGAAACTAGTAAGTTAATTTGTCCAAAGAAGTCTAAAAGAAAAGGAGCAACTTTTAAACAAACTGTTCACTGTGAAACAATCACAAGTTGGACATACTAAGTTTTGCTTGCCTAACAAGGTAATGATGTTAAATGCTCAACTGTCTCATAAAATCTATTTTACTAATAATGGAAACTCTCCTGGTGCCTCTCATTTCATGAAGCTCCATTTGTGTAATCCTTTGGCAACTGCTGGGTCTAGACTTCAAAATTTATAAATTTAGATGAAACCTTGCCAATATCATTTAACAAAATCTTCGTTTAAAATATCTCAATATAAGAGGCTTAGTTTGCAGAATGTAACACATCACCTATGAAATATGAATTTACTTCCATGCATCTTGAGTGAATTGGTGCCTTGTCTCACATGCAATAGCTTTGGCATCCGTCTCTTCCTTCTCATCCTAGGCCTCTAATGGGGTAATTCAATCTACTTCCCCGATTCACAGTCAGTCAACTGACTATCTATCAGTTAGGGCGATGGACTATTAAAGCTATATTGCAGGATGAGTTCCAGCTCAATTACAATATATCATCCAACTTTCAATCGGCCTAATAGGCACAGACCATCGACCATCGATCAGTAAGCCGACTGACAATCGGCAATTTTCAACAAATTTTTCTGACAAACATCATTCAACTATAGCGACTCAACTGATTTCATAATTGATGATCAGTCAGTATATCAGAGTCATCGATCGATAGTCATTCGAATTTCTACAATCATCGACATATAGTCGACGCATTCAGACTACTGATATAAAGTCGGCATATTAGAAATCACTGGTGCAGAAAGCACAGAACGGTCACATACCACGATCATCAGAGGGCCTTAACCGCTCATTCCACGATTACATAATACCGAAATAAGCGGGATCTACGTGTCTAACCATTACAAACGGTTACTAACGGATTATTTGTAAAAGAGAGGTAAATGAATAGCGGGGGTAGGACACTTTTGGGTTGATACTCTCCCACTTCTCATTTTTTACTTCATGTTCGACTACTCTCCACTGACTTAAGTATCGGAGGATCCCCGTCAGACAACTTCAATCAGTATAGACTTTATTTTGCAGGTGCTTTTCATCGGAGATGGGTGTAATAGGGGATATGCTATAATAGATTGGCACACCAAGTAGAGGGAAAGAACGAATCCAATAATAGGAAAACAAGAGCTCGAAATAACTCCACCAGCTCTGTCAGATAATCTTTCCATTGGAGAGACCTCCCTCCTCTACCTCCAATGGCAGAGTTCAGTTATTCGCATCCCATTATCACTGACCTCCCTCCTCCACCTTCAATGGTAGAGTCCAGTTCTTTGCATCCCGTTATCACTATGGACGTCCAACTCACTGCTTTAATGCAGCAAATAAATGTTAGAAAATCGGGTAGGCAACATGTGTAGATTTCAAAACTTTGAAAATAGGTAGTGAAAAATAAAATGGGTTAAACCCTTTAACCCCATATGCTAGATACCAGATCTAAACCTACCCAAATCCAAGGAAAGCACATATTATCAATCTAAAATTAAAAAAAAAATTATGAGATCAGATCTTATTACCTTTGTGCAGATAGAAATTCATCGCTATTTATGATCTCGGATTCGTAGAAGGTTGAGCCGTACACATGGTCCGGCCTCTATGAATATCCACCGGAATCGATCTCGAACTTTTTTTTCTCGTATGAGATTCTTCTTCTCAAGAAGAACCTTGACCTTGAAGACTTTGATCAACTCCTTTGATCTTAACTGCAAGATCAACTCCTTGATCTGCAGTCTTCTTCTTCTTCTCCTCGATCCTTGATCTCTAAGTCACCAGAACTTCTTCTAGGCGTGTGGAAGAGAGAGCACCCAACTTTTGGGTATGGAAAGGAAGAAAATGATGAGAGGAGGTGTGGAGATGGAGAGAGGGAGAGTTTTTTTTTGATAAAAAATTCATTCTTTTAAAATCTTAGGGACCACCCTTTATATATAGATACTGCCCTGACACATATCAGGAATCCTATCAACTTAAAAAAGTAGATTCTTATCTCATAAAAATCTTTTAACTTTTAAATCTGATTTATGTCAAATAAAATCAGATATAAAAGTAATTAATTAGTTCTTTTAAGTATGTACAACAGACATCAATAGAATACATGTCAGGTGGTTGGGGCGCCAACTCTTGGTGCCCCATAAAGGAATCTTTAGCCAAAAGAGATGGGGCATAGACCCCACTATCTCTCCTTCATGCCATGACACATAAGAAGAGGTGGGCCCCTCTAGGATATGGCGCTCAATAATTTTCAAAAAAAAAAAGATGCACCACATATTCTTCCATCTATTCCATATGCATACTTAGAGATAATTAGGAGATAAAGAAGAGATAATATTAGGATAATTATGCCAACTAATTGACTTAATCAAATCTTCTTGGGCTCATAATTAAGAGCTCAATTAAACCTAAATAAATTTAGGTTAGGTTCAAGGCTATGGACTTGATCAAATCAAAGTCCCGAGAAGAATTAGGTTTAACCGTATGCTAGCATGGTTCTCATAAACCTAATAGGATTTTAATAAATCCTAACCCAATTGAAACTTCATAAGCTCAATTGATAAATTCAAAATTAAATTCCTTAATGTATAATCCCATAAGTTTCATTTTATCTGGTAGTAAGATATATTGTGATCTCTATCACAATATCATCGAAACTCTTTTTGATGGATTGAAATATTTTTAATTCTACCCTTTGAGGACCATCGATCATCAAGATGATGCCCGATGAGTCTCACTATCCACCAGTGAGATCAAGCAGTATATAGTGATAATCCAGTAGGATAAAAGTATGAATTTTTAGGTACAGTTATTGTATGATTCAGTCCTTCTATCGTGAGTTCCGACTTGACGGAGGTCATGGAGAGCTCGTCAGATCCCATCATCAGTCATATGCTAGATTGGCTCGACTCGAGTTCATTTATGAATCTTATGAAAATTCTTTTCAGTATTCACACTTGCTTTGGCCAAAGACTTTCTGAACTCAGTCTCACAAATCGCATAGGATTTCTCCTTTTTTATCAAGATCAATAAATCCTATCTAGGTGCATCCTACTCCAAAGCGAACTTGAACCCATTGAAGCCAACATGCACAGCAAAAACTCAAATGGCTAGAGATCAAGGAAACATACAGTCAAACCCAGTAGCCTCACTGCGAATGACCAATAACACCGCAGGTCAAAGGACCACTCACACCATTGCAACATCAAGAAAATAACTGATGAGTGAGTAGACATCCATGTGGTTCTCGTGTTGGTCATGCACAGTGCAAATTATTCTCTAACAATCACCTGCACCTTCATCCTAGTATCTCTACACCGCAGACCCGAGACTCATCTATCTACAAGGGAGATGAATCATGCACCGATCTCAAATAGATTTATCACTATTTTTTGTGACGATCTTTTGATCGGAAGCATTTAGAAATTAACTACTAATTAATGTATGTTTCAAATTCTTAACTCTTTAAGAATATACAAAAATCATCTCTGTTAATTTTTAGGACAAATCATGGACACATAAACATGATTGGAAAGAAAAAATTTTTTATTGATAATAAAAAAATATAAGTACAAATATAGATCCAAGAATTACATTATGTGTTAGCCAACAATTGGCTACTAAGGTTCAAATCCAACAAACTCCCACTTGATCTAAAGTCAATTGGCCATATACCTAAGACCCATCTTCTCAAGATGAGCTTCGATCTTCTGCTGGCTGAGAGACTTGGTCAACGGGTCTGTCACATTTAGCACGGAGTCGACTTTCTGCATCTCGACGAACTTCTTCTTGAGGTATTCGCGTATGATGTGAAACCACTACTCTATGTGCTTGGACTTCTGATGAGACCTGGGCTCCTTAGCGAGAGCTATGGTATCGTTATTATCGCAGTGCAATGCAATGGTATCTGATGGCATCACACCTAGCTCCGCAACGAACTTGTTAAACTAAAAAGCTTCTTTAGCAGTTTCAGAGGTGACGATATACTCGGCTTCCATGGTCAAATCTGCAATAATCAGCTGCTTGAAATTCTTCCAGCTAATCACACCATCATTACATAAGAAGATACACTATGATGTAGATTTTCTATCATCGATATCAGTCATAAAGTCTGAATCGGTATATCTCTCAACTTTCAGCTCCGATCCTTCATCAAAGACCAACATCAAATCTTTAGTCCTTCTCAAGTACTTAAGGATATTTTAACAGCAATCCAGTGTTCTTCACTTGGATTCGCCTGATATCTACTCGTGACACTCACGGCAAGTGCTATATCAGGGCGTATACATAACATGACATATATGAGACTCCCTATTACCGAAGCATAAGGGATCTTGCTCATGCACTGGATCTCTTCAGGCATGTCAGGGTACATCTTCTTGGAGAGATGAATGCCATGTCTAAGGGACTTTTGGAGTTTTTTATGCTGAACTTCTTCAGTACTTTCTCTATGTACATATGCTGTGAGAGTCCTATCATTCTCTTAGATCTATCTCTATAGATCTTTATACCAAGAATATAGGAAGCTTCTCCTAGATCTTTCATGGCAAACTCTTTCGACAACCATACTTTGACCGACGTCAGCATGAGAATATCATTTTCAATCAGGAGGATGTCATCCACGTACAATACGAGGAATGTGATAGTGCTCCCACTGATATTTTTGTACATACATGGCTCCTCCTCATTTTTGATGAAATCAAATATTTTGATCACATCATTGAAGCGAGTGTTCCAACTTTGAGATTCTTGCTTGAGTCCATATGGACCTTTGCAGCTTGTAGCCTTGTGATCACTATCACTGGATGTGAAACCCAGAAGCTGCTCCATATAGATATCTTTCTCATGATATTCATTTAGGAAGGCAGTCTTCACATCCATCTATCAGATTTTATAATCATGAAAAGCTGCTATGACAAGCAGAGTACAGATGGATTTCAGCATGACTATGGGCGAAAGGATTTTATGATAGTTGATGCCTTCACGTTGACTATAACCTTTCACGACTAGTCTTGCCTTATAGGTCTCTACCTTACCATCCAACCCAATCTTTTTTTTTGTAAATTTATTTACACCCAATAGGTACAATACCTTCAGATGGATCTACTAAGGACCAAATCTGGTTGGAATGTATGAAGTCAATTTCTGACTTCATCGCATCCATCCATTTCTCGGAGTCTACATCTAACATTGCCTCATCGTAGATTTTGAGATCATTCCTAATGTTCCTATCTTTGACAAAGAATGCTTCTTCTAAATCCTCTGTAAGAATACCTAAGTATCTTTCAGAAGGATGGAAGACCCTACTTGATTTACAAGGTGGAGGAGGTATCACATCTACTGGCTCATTATTGGGTTCAGATCTTTGGACTTGATACTTTTCAGAGACTTTCTCTTCGAGCTCAATCTTCTTTTCACTGCCTCCATCTTGGATAAACTTCTTTTTCAAAAAGACATCATGGTGGCTCACAATCACATTGTGATCCTCAAAAAGATAGAAGTAGTATCCTATGATTTCTTTAGGATATCCTATAAAATGAGTCCTAAAGGACCTAGCCTCTAACTTGTCCGCCTGCTGTAGTTTGACATGGACCGAATATCCTCAAATCTTGAGATATCCAAGAGTTAGCTTCTTACCATATCATAATTTATATGGTGTAGTAGGAATGAATTTAGAAAGAACTCGATTCAAGAGATGAATCGCAGAAAGCAAAGCATGTCCCCAGAGAAAATTAGGAAGGTTTGTGAAGTTCATCATAGATCGGACCATATCTAATAGGATCCGATTTCTCCTTTTAGATATTCTGTTGAGTTGAGACGTCCCTAGAGGTGTCCACTGTGAGATTATGCCATTGTCCTTGAGATAGATCTAAAATTTTTCACTAAGATATTCCCCTCCTCGATCTGATGGAAGAATCTTTATAAAATTTTCGATCTATTTTTCTACTTCATGTCTGAATTCTATAAATTTTTTAAAAGCTTTAGACTTTTGGTGCATTAGATATACGAACTTATACCGTGAATAATCATCAGTAAAGGTTATGAAATAGATATAGTCACCTCTGGTTTGTACATCAAATGGACCACACACGTCAGTGTGTATCAGGACTAATATCTCAGTGGCCTTTTCCTTTTGTCCCACTAAGGACAGCTTAGTCATTTTTTCTTGAAGACACGATTCACAGACTGGATAAGACTCGAAAGTCAATGGTCCAAGAAGATCATCTTTCTCTAGTTTGATGAGTCTGTCTTCTCCAATATGGCCTAGCCTAAGGTGCCACAGATATTTTTGGTTGATCCTATCTTTAGATCTTTTAGACTCTATGACATTTACTATTTGCTCGTTAATATTTACACTTACATCCGTATGCAAATGGTAAAGATCGTCAATCAAGAAAGCACGTGTCACAAGTTTATTTTCAAAATAAATAGAATACATATCTTTATTGAAAAAAAATTATAATTATCCTGTGCCAGCACAGAGATAGAAATCAAATTTCTACTTGCTACAGGTATATAGAAACAATCTTTTAAAAGCAAACTAAATTCTAATGGTAGTCGCAGAGGGTAGGTTCCGACGGCCACAACAGCAACTCTTACTTCATTGCCGACTCAGAGAGTGATCTCGCCTTCCCTCAGCCCCTTAACTTCTTCAAGACTCTGTATTGAAGTGCACAAATGAGCACTTGAACTAGAATCAAGAACCCAACTAGAAGAAGAGAAAACCATTAGATTAGTTTTAATAATGAATAACTCAGACATACCTTCAGAAGGTCTATCCTTCTTCCTGCTTTTGACAGTCACCAGGTAGGTCGGACAGTTCCTTCTCTAGTGACCTTCGACATTGCAACAAAATTTTTTTTTTTTTATCATCAGTCTTCTTTGGAACCTGTTTCTTGGGTTTGGCTTCGTTGTTTTACTTCTTTGTGAGCTTTTTTTTCTTCTTGAAAGAAGACTTCTGTTTGGAAGAAGCCTGCTTCACAGCTAGAACTGTGCCCCTTGAACTTTTCAAGGTGCCCTCTGTAGTCACCATCATATTCAATAACTCTGACAAAGTAGCATCAATCTTATTCATATGGTAATTCATGATGAACTGCCCATATGAATCAGAAAGAGACTAGAGGATCAAATTCACCTGCAATTCTTTGTCCATATTTATCTCGAGCTTCTGAAGCTCCTCTATGTCCTTGATCATTGTCAAACAATGATCATTGATGGCCTGCCCATCACGCATCTTCGCTTTGAAAAATCTTCAGAAGATCTCAAAGCAAGCTATGTGACTCTGTTTATCATACAACTCTTGCAGGTGAACCAGCATCTTTTTGACAGTTTTCATATCTTCATGCTGCTGCTGAAGATCATTGGACGTGGACGCTAAGATATTGCACTTTGCCTTGTTATCTTCATTCATCTACTTCTCAAGTGTAGTTCGTTGATCAGCAGAGGGGTGAGCAGGTAACACTGGTGCTTCCTGATCGAAGATATTGATGAGTTTTTCAAAATTGATAATAATTCTCAAATTTCGAAGCCAGTCTTTGTAATTGATGCCGGTCAATCTATATGTATCAAGAATTCGGGCTAAGAGATTTGAACTCGACATGGTTATCTGCAAAGAGAATAGTTTATAGTTAGATTTTATACTTATAAAAATATTTGTTCTAGGGACTTTAAAAACAAACAAAGGCTCCCACTATTTTTTTGAATCTCCCACACTCCTCGGATGGAGAAACGAAAATCTATATGTGATCGATTTCAAGTGGGTATTGTAGTCTTATTAATCTATACATACCTCACCTGACAGTTATTGGTACGTATAGACTGATGAGCAGACAACACTTTGTCCATTGCTTCACTAAGCAAGATGTAGTGGGCTTGATCTCTACGTCCTGTAGCCTCACCTAACAGTTATTGGCACATTTCTTAGTTAAGTCAGACCCATCGTTCACCAGCGGATGCAAAGCCGTCATTGAGACCCTCACCTAATAGTTATTGTGTCCAACCCCATCTCTACCCCGGGATATCAAATGTCAATAGAGTAGTTGTACCTTTCAGATGCAACCGAACCACTGTAACCAGTTGAGAATGATCAATGCCAGGAAGGTATTCGCATCTCTACAACGATGGAAGATCTCTAGACTTAATATTTAATGAGAAGATTTGAGTTTAGATCTCTTCTAAATCAGCAGATCTGATATCCGACTGATTAAATTAGGTCAGCACATCAATATATCTAACCATCCAGTTGGCATGGGTGAACTCGAGTCAACAAGTAACCTAACACGAAACTGAATCTCCCAAGATGGCCAGGTAAGTTAAGATGTATGGGGGTCCCCCCGTTACTTTCCTTAGACACCAACTAGAATTGATTAGGTCAGACAACGAATCAATTAAATAACCACCATCTAAATACTTGTCTTTGACACCAAATTGATCGATTAGAATCGACTAGATTAACCTATTGAGATGGGTCCGAACCACTGAGCCAAATTCGATCTTAAGTCAATCAACTCACATCAAAATATGAATCGATGTAACCAACTACAACTAAAATTGACTTTGAGCCTCTTTGATCTAATCCTAATCATCCATTGATTAGGTTCAATCAACTGCTCAAAATTAAAAATGGATTCTAGCCTAATCTAATCAATTAGATCCTAATTGTAGTTTGTTCATTTAGACCTAATTTGTTCAACCCATATCCACATGCAATAATATAATTTCAGATCTAAAAATAATTTTTAGATTATATTTCATTGTATGCAATTAATGATTTATAATCTTGAAACTGTTTCAGATCTAAATCTAGTTTCATATATCGAATATATGTAGTTTCAGATTTAAATCAAATATGCATCACATATACATTAATTTCAGATCTAAAACTAAATTTACACATATCAAATATGTATAAAATTAGATCTAAAATAATGATCAAAATATTTTAAAAATATTTTTTCAAAAACTGATTCACATCAAACTAGGACAACCTTTACAATATAAGGGGTAAACCCTATATCAGGACAACCTTATATCAGTTTGATGTGAGCTTTTAATCATTCTAATTTTAGATCTAAACATAAATTAAACATATCATATATGTTAATTTTTAGATCTAAAAGATTTGATTTAATTATTTCGAAAATAATTTTTCAAAATCGATCAATCTTATGCTAGGATAATCTTTACAATATAGGGGGTAAACCGTATACCAGGATAACTTTATATCAGCACAAAATTGATTTTAAATTATCAAAATTTTTGAATCTAATCTAAAAATCAGATCATATGTATTTTCAAAATTTGTGGCTCTGATATCACTGTTAGAAAATCGGGTAGGCAGCATGTGTAGATTTTAAAATTTTAAAAACAGGCAGCAGAAAATAAAATGGATTAAACCCTTTAACCCCACATGCTAGATACCAGCTCTAAACCTACCCAAGCCCAAGAAAATCACATATTATCAATCTAAAATTTTAAAAAAAATTTATGAGATTAGATCTCATTACCTTTGCGCGGATAAAAATTCACCGCTATTGATGATCTCGGATTCGTAGAAGGTTGAGCCGTACACGTGTCCGACCTCTACGAATATCCATCGAGATGGATCTCGAATTTTTTCTTCTCGTATGAAATTTTTCTTCTCAAAAAAAATCTTGATCTTGAAGACTTTAATCAACTCCTTTGATCTTAACTGCGAGATCAACTCCTTGATCTGCAGTCTTCTTCTTTTTCTCCTCGATCTTTGATCTCTAAGTCACCAGAACTTCTTCTAGGTATGTGAAAGGGAGAGCACCCAATTTTTGGACATAGAAAGGAAGAAAATGATGAGAGGAGGTATGGAGATGGAGAGAGGGAGAGTTTTTTTTGATCAAAAATTCATTCTTTTAAAATCTTAGAGACCATCCTTTATATATAGACACTGCCCTGACACATATCAAGAATCCTATCAACACTAAAAAGATAGATTCTTATCTCATAAGAATTCTTTACATTTTAAATCTGATTTATGTCAAATAAAATCAGATATAAATGATAATTAATTAGTCATTTTAAGTATGTACAACAGGCATCCATAGAATACATGTCAGGTGGTTGGGGTGCCAACTTTTGGTGCCCCACAAAGGGATCTCTAGCCAAAAGAGATGGGGCATGGACCCCACTCTCTCTCCTCCACACCATGACACATAAGAGGGGGTGGGCCCCTCTAGGATATGGTGCCCTATAATTTTCAAAAAAAAAGATGCACCACATATTCTTCCATCTATTCCACATGCATATTTAGAGATAATTAGGAGATAAAGAAGAGATAATGTTAGGATAATTATACCAACTAATTGACTTAATCAAATCCTCTTGGGCTCACAATTAAGAGCTTAATTAAATCTAAATAAATTTAGGTTAGGTTCAAGACTATGGACTTGATCAAATCAAAGTCTTGAGAAGAATTAAGTTTAACCATGTCCTAGCATGGTTCTCATAAACCTAATAGGATTTCAATAAATCCTAATTCAATTGAAACTTCATAAGTCTAATTGATAAATTTGAGATTAAATCTCTTAATGTGTGATCTCATAGGTTTCATTTTATCTGGTAGTGAGATATATTGTGATCTCTATCACAATATCATCGAAATTCTTTTCGATAGATTGAAATATTTTCAATTCTATCCTTCGAGGGCCATCGATCATTAAGATGATGTCCGATGAGTCTCACTATCCATCAGTGATACGTAGCAGTATATAGTGACAATCCAGTAGGATGAAAGTACAAACTCCTAGGTGTAGTTATCGTATGTTCAGTCCTTCTATCGTGAGTCCCGACTTGACAGAGGTCATGGAGAGCTCGTCAGATTCCATCGTTAGTCACATGCTAGATTGGCTCGACTCGAGTTCATTTATGAATCTCATAAAATTTTTTTTCAGTATTCACACTTACTTTGATCAAAGACTTTCTGAACTTAGTCTCACAAATCAGATAGGATTTCTTCTTTTCTACTAAGATCGATAGATCCCATCTAGGAGCATTTTACTCCAAACAGCGAACCTAAACCTACTGAAGCTAACATACACAGCAAGGATCCAAATAGCTAAGGACTAAAGAAACGTGCAATCAAATTCAATAGCCTCGCTGTAAATAGCCAATGATACCATAGGTCAAAGAATCGCTCATACCATTGCAGCATCGAGAAGATCACTGATGAGTGAGTAGACATCTATGTGGTTCTCGTGTTGATCACGTTCAGTGCAAGTTGTTCTCTAACAACCACCTGCACGTTCATCCTAGTATCTCTACACCGCAGATTCGAGACTCATCAATCCACAAAAGAGGTGAACCATGCACCGATCTTAAATAGATTGATCATTATCCTCTGTGACGATCCTTTGATCGAGAGTATTTAGAAATTAACCACTAATTAATGGATGTCTCAAATTCTTAACTCTTTAAGAATATACAAAAATCATCTTTATTAATTTTTAGGATAAATCATGGACATATAAACATGATTGAAAATTTTTTTTTTTATTGATAATAAAAAATTATAAGTATAGGCTCAAAAATTACATAACGTGTCAGCCAATAATTAGTTTCTAGGACACAAATCTCACAATAAAAGTACTGACAGAGGCAGTGTGTAGCCTCCAACAGCAGCAGCAGTAAATACAACCAACAATCAAATGGTGATGCAACCTCAATGATAGTTTCATCAACGGGATGGGCCATACCACTCAGTCCTTCACTCTCAATGCACTGATTGCCGCCTATTTTTCTCCCACAAAGCTGATGAGGGGAAACGATGATGTGCTTTTTTTTTCTTATCCATTGAAAGTTTTCCTCCTGGGTGCTCTTTTTGAGAGAATTTTCAACACATGGACAACTATGAGTAGAAGCTCCAGGAGCTAGATCGCCAAATTAAAAGACTACAAAATGACTAAGCGATGAGACTTTGGGGGATAGACGATTGTAGTCTACAATTTAAAAAGTTTCTCTAAATGATGAATCGATCATGATTTACGATTCAAAAAGCTCTTCCCAAACGACGATAGTTTCTCTATAACAAAATGACCTACGATAATGTTTCGATTGAACAGTGCAATGTACGATAATATTTTTCTACGATAGAATGACTGTCCTTCAGATATAGAATGCTGACAATCTACAAATATCTTCAATTATTCAGCCGACTCTTATTTGTTTAAGGGATCCACATTCGAAGACTATGTATTTCGATGATAAGTACGAGCTCTGGCTCAAGCCCCGAAGGGCCAAAGTAGAAAAATATAGATCTCCAAATTGAAGTAAGTCTCAAGAGGATCTACACGCTGACTTTGATCGATCGAATCTATATACCGACTTCAATCGGACAATTATATATACCGACTCAGCTACGGCTGAATGGAACAACATGTTGACTTAACCATGGCTGAGCAGAAGAATAAGCCGATTTGACTCCAACTAAATCAAAAAATATACGAACTCGACTTCGCTCGATTGAAGAATATTCGACTTGCCACCGTCTATCAAATACTTAGAAAAATTTATGCCTAAAAGCTAAGTCGGTTGATACCCGGGTAGCAGGCAAATTATTCTGTTATGACTATCGATCGATATTCGACACACTGGTTGATAATTGACAATTCGATTAACATTCGACTGCATTGACAGTAAGTCATCTACAATGAAAAGCAACATACAAGGAGTTCAACACTTAAAAAATTTTCAACATTTGGAAAACTATTCTTTTTATTCATGAGCAAAGGATTACAAAATTGAACCCAAAGCCTGATTACAAAAAGTAAGTTAGACTATTGTCTGATTACAAGAAAGAAAGAAAAAAGACATCTACACCAGTCACCAGTCTGTTTCTTCCTTGGCTGTGTCGGTAGCCATTGTAGCTCTGATTTTGTGACCTTCGACGGTAGCCGATTCTATTCCAATTGACTCTGGTGTGGCTTTCTTTGCAGCTGAGGCTGACTTTATCACAGCCGGTGCGACTTCTTTGATTGGAGTCATTGTATCATTGACTGGCTCCTCTCCTAACACACTAGCTGGGATGGTTACGTTGCTCAGATCTGAATCAAGATAAAGCTTTCCGACCGCATCTCTCCCATCCTCGTAATCGATCCAGTAAGATATGCTGCCACCCTCAAGGATTTTATTCTTGAAATTCTTAGATACTTTATAATCATCGATGACCTACTGTCGTGTCCGACTGAGCGCTTCCTGGGCCAACTTCACTTCCTCTTTGACAGAAGCCAACTCTGCATCAGTCAGTGCCAACGTCTCCTTGGTGGCCTGATGCCTTCCCCTTTTATTCTCTAGCTCTTCGATGCAACCATCACGTTTCTTCTAGAGCCGGTTGATCGAGTGCTTCTTGCTCTTAATTCGAGACTCTAGGGATTTAACGTTCTATTGGGCTGACTCTAATTTTGCTCTAGTCAACTCCAACTCAACCTTAACATGGAAGATTTTTTCTTGGAGCTCTTTCTCTCGTTCAACCGCTGCCTTTTTCCGTTCAGTTGCTACCTGGAGGAGTTCAATGGTAGCAGCCTTCTCGATGTTTATGCCCAAAACTTTATTGCTCCACATTCAGTGGGAGTCTACAATCTTTCGATAACCACTCTTCAGTGCTGACATGTCGTGCACCAGCTGAAAAGAAGAGAAAGCAGTTAGGAAAAATAAGTTAGAAAAGACTATTGAAAAGTAAAATACCGATTTACATAGAGGATCATCGAGTAGAAGGATGAGAACATTTCAAACACCGTCCGACTCTTCCAGCTTTTCCTATCAGTCGGAAGAAGCGTAACCTCAATGAGTCACTTGGCCAACTTCGGGTTCGCTAAAGTTGACTTACTGATGAGAATCCAAATGTCGAAAAGCTCTGTGAAGCCCATCGACGACCCATCGTCGATTGAAGTAGTCAGTGCTTTTTCTTGCTCTCCAGTAGGCAGTCGATCGCTTGATCTTGCCATCCATTCGGGTGTTGACGGTACCCGAGATAATGTCGGTCCCATCTCGATCGATCCTGGTTTGAATGTAGGAATTTCTCGAGACTCCATCGGCTCTACACTGGCCGGTGTTGTTCTGACTGATGGTGCTTCGACGGCTATGGCATTGCCATGATTGCTTGGCTCCTTAACTACCGAAGGCCCTTCAATTGGCGGAAGCACCGTCTGGGTCGACAGTGCGATGATCGGCTTAGCCCTAACCTCTATGACGACTACCGACGGAATGTTGGTCTAGCTCACCGCTGTCGAAGGAATATCAATCCAACCCTTCTTTGAAGCTTGGGAAGGACCACCACTCGCAGTAGACCTCTTCTTGATGGCAAACCATCAGACTTCATCCATCGATGATCGAGCTATACGTCGCATAGCTGCAAACAAAAGATAATGACTTAGTTACAAATCCAAAGCTAGATAAAAAATAATGATGAAAATAGAAGGTAAACTATATTATACCTATGGCAAGCACCGAACTAAGTTCGGTGTCATAGAGAGATTGCTCCATCAACAACTCCCATTGCAAAGGAACTTCCATGTCCTTTAGTCACAGGAAGTCTTCCTGATTGATCTCATCAACCTTGCTGTGTTCATTTGGGTTTGTCCTCGGATTCCCTCAAGTGGAAGGAAAATTCCAAGGTGAAGAAGAGAAAATAAAAAAAAATTACATCTTCCAATCATGGATGGAGGATGGGAGATCGATAATGAAAGATAGACCCTTCCTCGGAATGAAGAACCACTAGCCTTCAGCCTTTAGATGGAGACGAAGAATCAAGAAAGCATGAAAAATGGAAGGTCTAGATTCGGTCGGGATCATATGACACAATACAACAAAAGTAATGAGAAGCCGAATGAAATTTGATGCAAGTTGGGCCAGGAAAAATCGATAATCATCAAGAATGTTCCGAATGAACTCCGAAATAAAAAATCAGAGCCTAGCCTAAAGGTTCTCAACATAAAAAGTAATCTGATTCAAAGAAGAAAAAATCATCCGACCATCCGAATCCAGCACGAACAGCTGAAACTACTTCAGGATGCAGTATTGCTCCCGAAAATGAATGACTGCGGGCTCAATCAGAGAGGAAACCTCTACCATCAGGTCCAGAAGAGAGTCACCAACTGAACTAGTCGGTCGTTGACTCAGAGAAGGCTGAAGGATGGGTGTTCTACTTGAAGGTCTATCGTTCTCTACCCTAGCTTTATCCTTCCTACTGCTACTAACCATCAGAAATGGCGAAAAATCAAAAAAGCAAAAGAAGGAAGAAGGAAGGAAAAGTCTAACTTGAAGGCTAAAGAAAGATCTGAAAATTCTAGCTCTCGACTTGGAACTCAATAGGAACCTTAGCACCTACAAAAAGAACCTTCGAACTCTCAGAATGCAGCAGAAAATCTAAATGAAAGCAACATTATATATATAAAACCCGTTAACAGTTGGGATGGATTTATTCAGATCCAGATTGTTACAGATTTTGACACATGGCTACATCAAAACTGATCATTGATCAGATAGTTCAACGCACCTACCATCTGATTATACCATGCCATCTCTATTCGCATGAGTAGTTAAGAGCCAATAACAACTGGATGCATGACGGCCATCGACAAGTCAGAATTAAATCAACCAAATCATCCGATCGTCTGATCATCTCCTCGAATTGATATCCTCAATGATGATCGCATGACCATTGAAAAGACAAAATAACTAGAGATCTTTCGACTTTCAAAGGATTCATTAATGCCTCCCACTGAATCAGGGCTCGAGATAACACGTGACAACTTCCTTTATCCAACGTGTTAAGCCACATGTCAATCCACACGTCAGGCCATCTTGGACTTGGGTGTTTGGGGTAACTATTGGGGTAACTCAATCTACTTCCTCGATTTACAGTCGACCAACTGACTATCTATTAGTTAGAACGATGGACCGTCAAAACTACATTGCAGGATGAGTTTTAGCTCAATTACAATACATTATCCGAATTTCAATTAATCTAACAGGCACGAACCACCGACTATCAATCAGTAAGCCGACCGACAGTCAGCAATTCTCAACCAACTTCTCTGACAAATATCATTCAACTACAGCGACTCAACTGACTTCATAACTGATGGTCAGTCAGTATATCAGAGTCACTGATCGATGGTCATTCAGATTTCTACAATCACCGACATACAGTCGATGTATTTAGACTACTGACATAAAGTCGGTATATCAGAATCGCCAGCACAGAAAGCGTATAACGGTCATATACCACAATCATCAGAAAGCCTTAATCGCCTATTCTACGATCATATAATACCAGAATAAGTGGGATCCACGTGTCTAACCGTTACAAACGGTTATTAGTGAATTATTTATAAAAGGGAGGTAAACGAACAGCGAGGATAGGATCCTTCTGGACTGATATTCTCTCACTTCTTATATTTTACTTTCTGTTTGATTACTTTTCACTGACTTAAGTATCGGAAGATCTTCGTCGGACGTAACTCCAGCCAGTGTGGATTTTATTTTGTAGGTACTCTTCACCAAAGATGGGTGCAACAGGAGATTGGCCGCAACAGCCTCCGTTAGCAAGAGGGCCGAACTCAGTCTCGAGAGGCAACGGCCTAGTACAAGCTCAGAATATGGACACCACAGACCTGTTTCTCAGTGGCAATCCTTTATCGACTGAAATTGAGTGTGCTTCATTTCCCTTATGTTGGGCTTTTCGGTCAACTGAGAAAATGTATGTACTGTTTAACAGAAGACTACATGTCTTTTGTAGTTGAGTATGAAGTTCTTATAATATTTTGGGCATTGCAGCATTTAGGAACTGAAATTTGAGTTCCTTGGTAGTCTGTATGTAGGGTTCCTTCAAATTCTTAGTTGGTGTATAAATATGGTTAGTAAGAAAATGGTAGGAGTTGTACTCTTTTACTTGAAATTTTGGAACTAAGAAAGATTAATTCATGGAAACATCCATAGGAATTCTAACTACCAGCTGTTTGCTTTAGGTTCTTAATTCATCACAGTGCTTGTTAATGGTGCTTGCAAATTAATGAACCTTTCCTTCTATATATCCTTCCTTGGTTTGTTAGGCAATAACATCGACTAGTGCCTGATTCATATAGCCCTCTATACAACTTCTGTACATGATAGTACCAAGAATGTCTACTTTATACCAGTAGATTTTCTAAAGAAAACATAGTTTATAGCAATATAATAAGGAAGTTTAGACTAAATGTAGATATAGAACTGGCAAATTATGCTAGCGTATGCTTTGAGGCATCACATTTCCATAATTTAATCATCCATCTTTGAGAGAAATGACCTAGGATACCCTGACTTGGAAGACAAGCATTGGATGCAAGCCCATACAAACAGAATCGACCGTGGTACTTGCCTACCTTGCTGCATGCATATAAGATTCTTTCAGTGCCCCTCGCATGAGCGAAAGCTAATTGCGGGGCATTGTTTGGTGTTTGAACTTTTTGAGTAGGAGAACTTCCTCGCCCCTAGTTTACTAGGTCCGTTCGATGTATTCACTAATTTCACTGCTTTAACATGATATCTTAGGATCTCAAATGTCTCAATAACTCTAATTTTTTATGTCTCGATTTATATCTTGCAGGTTTTAATGAGGTTGCAAAGAATGGGGATGAGATATAGATGGATCCAAAAGAGATTCCAATTGATCTTGATGAGATTATAGCTGATTTTGATGAGCTTGAATGTTAAAGGGTATGGGGTGTGCATGGGTAGGCTTTCAGTTTCAACCTTGGCCTTTAGATCCAAGGTCCAGTTCCAAGGCACATGAAATTCCAACCACCGTAGAAAGTTGTCAAGTTCTTATATAAGGTGACGGAAGTGATTTGGTGCTTGAATTGGTACGATGCCCGTCAGTTTTGCTAATGGCCGATCCTCATAATATTGATCCTGGAACTTAATATCCGTTTGAGCAAAAGAATGGTTCGATGGTACAAAATATAGATTTATATGTATGAATGTCACGTTGAGTATGAATCTATTTTATAAATTATTATAGTATAGAGAAAAAGATATCATTATTTTTATATTAATTATAAATTAAAAAAATTTAATTTATATAAAAAAATTATTTTTTTCACCTGAGGTATTTATTGATCAGTTAAACTGTGAAGCTCATGAGTTAAAATGGGCAATAGCCCATGTACGAAACCATAATTG